>NW_023415708.1:0-23459 GCF_013373865.1 Monomorium pharaonis | reverse complement strand
CTAACCTAACCTAACCTAACTAACCTACCTCAATCCTACTAACCTAACCTAACCTAAACCTAACCTAACCTAACCTACCTAACCTAACCTAACCTAACCTAACCTAACCTAACCTAACCTAACCTAACCTAACTAACCTAACCTAACCTAACCTAACCTAACCTAACCTAACCTACCTAACTAACTAACCTAACCTAACCTAACCCTAACCTAACCTAACCTACCTAACCTAACCTAAACCTAACCTAACCTAACTACCTTAGGACTAACCTAACCTAACCTAACCTAACCTAACCTAACCTAACCTAACCTAACCTAACCTAACAACCTAACCTAACCTCCTAACCTAACCGACCTAACCTAACCTAACCTAACCTAACCTCATAACCTAACCTAACCTAACCTACCTAACCTAACCTACCGAACCTAACCTACCTACCTACCTAACCTAACCTACCTAACCTAACCTAATAACAACCTAACCTAACCGTACCTAACCTAACCTACCTACCTAACCTACCTACCTACCTACCTAACAACCCTAACCTAACCTAACCTAACCTAACCTACCCTAACCTAACCTAACCTAACCTAACCTAACTAACCTAACCTAACCTAACCTACCTAACCTAACCTAACCGAACCTGACCTAACCTAACCTAACCTAACCTAACCTAACCTAACCTAGACCTACCTAACCTAACCTAACCTAACCTAACCTAACCTAACCTAACCTAACTACCAACCTAACCTAACCTAACCTAACCTAACCTAACCTAACCTAACCTAACCTAACCTAACCTACCTAACCTAACCCTAACCTAACCTAACCTAACCTAAACCTAACCTAACCTAACCTACCTAACCTAACCTAAACCTAACCTAACCTAACCTAACCTAACCTAACCTAACCTACTAACCTAACCTAACCTAACCTAACCTAACCTAACCTAACCTAAACCTAACCTAACCTAACCTAAACCTAACCTAACCTAACCGAACCTTAACCTACCTAACCTTAAACCTAACCTAACCTAACCTACCATACCTAACCTACCGAACCTAAACCTACCAATAAACCTAACCTACCTAACCTAACCTAACGCTAACCTAACCTAACCTAACCTAACCGAACTAACCTAACCTAACCTAACCTAACCTAACCGTAACCTAACCTAACCTAACCTAACCTACCCGTAACCTAACCTAAAACCTAAACCTAACTAACCTAACCTAACCTAAAACCTAACTAACCTAACCTAAACCTAACCTAACCTAACCTAACCTAACCTAGGTACCCTAACTAAACCTACACCTAACCTTACCGAACCTAACCTAACCTAACCTAACCTAACCTAACCTCCCTCACCTAACCTAACCTAACCTAACCTAACCTAACCTAACCTAACCTAACCTAACCTATAAACCTTAAACCTAACCTAACCTAACCTAACCTACCTAACCTACCAAACCTAACCTACCTAACCTAACCTACCTAACCTAACCTAACCTAACTAACCTACCTAACCTAACCTAACCTAACCTAACCTAACCTACCTAACCTAACCTAACCTAACCTACCCGACTAACCTAACCTACCCAACCTAACCTAACCTAACCTAACCTAACCACCTAACCTAACCTAACCTAAACCTAACCTAACCTAACCTAACCAACCTAACCTACCCTAAACCTAACCTAACCTAACCTAACCAAGCCCTACCCTAACGTACCTAACCTAACCTAACCTAACCTAACCTAACCTAACCTAACCTAACCTAACCTACCTAACCTAACCTAACCTAACCTAAACCTAACCTAGCCCTAACCTAACCTAACCTAACCTAACCTAACCTAACCTAACCTAACCTAACCTAACCTAACCTAACCTAACTATACTAACGGACGCAATAACTAACAACCTTACTACGAACTATCTAACTACTATACTACTACCTACCATACCGCTACTATACTCCTAATACTTTTTTTTTTTTTTTGTTTTTTTTGTTTTGTTTAACGGAGTGGATCCTATGATCCCCGGGCCTCCGTGAATAACCCGGGGTATTTCGACTGCCCGCCCCCCCTCGGATGCGATCGGACCTGTGCTGGCCTCCGCACCCTCGGAGTGCACGGGCAGGCCTAACCGCTAGAAACCACTCCGGATGCCGTCTGGGGTTTATATCGAGCTTCCCCGGGACGCTGTAGCATTACTGCCGTGGAGCCCTCGCGCCTATGGTCCGGCGACCCTTCCTCCCTGGAGGGACGGGAAGGGGACAAACCCCTCCCCCCGCCCCTCCCCCAACCAGGGGGGCCATCTACCAACCCCCCGAGTCATACCCTCCCCCGCTGTACGGGTCAGACGCCGAACGGGATCCCTGTCCCCGCCACCGAACTTGCCGCGAAGTGCCCGCCTACCCCACGCGCACCCCTCCCTCGCGCTCCCCGACCGTGGGGAGAGATTCAAGGTGGCGCGCAGCATCATGCCTCTCGCCCCGGTTCCAACCACCCCCGGTACCAGGGCGTAGGGGGCGGGCAACGGGCGGCATCACCGACTCGCTCGCCCGTCCACCCGCTTACACACCCCGGCCAGTCGGGCTCCAACAACGCGGGCCGGGGGAGGCGAGGCGGCTCGCCGCCGTCGGTACGACGCTCTCGACGCGCGCCGCCCCGCCCGTTCCGCCTCTCAACGTCAAAATCACCGCTCCCATCAACCGCAGCGGCGCGTCCTCAGCGGGGAAGAGGGGGGTGCCACCAGGCCCGCCCCCTCCCAAAAGCACGCGGGCCCATGCGCCCGACCACCCACCCTCCCCCCCGCCGACCATCCCAAGTAAGGGCCTCGCTCCAGCGCGGGCCCCACCCTTCCCGGCTATCCATCGACGGCGGTGGAGCAACGATGAGGAAGAAGCCCGAGCAGATGCGTCCGGGCGTCCCCCCCGCAGCCCCCCCCATCCCGGTCCTTCCCTCTCCCCTCCTGGGTAATCCCCGCATCTCAGATCTCCGGGATCCCCCCTGAGAACAGCGGGCGCGGGCGACCCTCTCAACCTCCCCGCCCCCTCCGAGAGGGCCAGATGGTGGACTAACCTCCACCCCTCCCCCCTACCTCCGTCCGCCTCCCTCCGCTCCATGATCGCGGAGCAGAAGGAGGAGAAACGCCTCCCTCCATTTTTCCCGTAGGCGGTCGCAAACCCGCACACCCTCCCCAGGCGAGGTGTCCGACGGGCGAATGTTTCCACACCAAACGCCCCGCCTCGCCTCGTTGTGCGCGGGACAACTACGACAAGGCGTGCTGCGCCGAGTCGGCCCGTCCCCGCACTGGTGGCAGCCAGCGCGCCCGCTTTGCCTATGCGGCACAGGTAGTCCCCGAAGCACCCGTGCCCGGAGACCACCTGCGCCACATGGAAGGTGACCCTTCCCCTCGCCACGTCGACCCACTGATCCAGAAGCGGGCCGACCCGCCTCCACAGTTTCTGCGGCCGTACCGGAGGTCCCCCGCCAGGAGCCGGCGCTTCCACCGCGCCATCATCTCCCGGCGGGCGGCCTCCCCCGCCTCACCCACGGCCCTCGCGGTCACCATCCCCCCCTCCGCGCAGCCTCGCGCCCTAAGGGCCCAGTACGCGTCGGCCCCTAGCCCGCGCGACCAGGTCCCAGGGCGGGACACACGCGAGGACGGCGCCGGCCGCCACCCGCCACCCGTACGGTACGACCTGGACAGGCGAACGGCCATCCTGCGCTCGACCGGACGCAGGGGGGGCCATCGCCCGGTCCAGGTCGACCCCCTCTCCCTCCCGGGCCCAGATTGGCGCTCCGTAGAGCGCCATGGAGAGGACCACCGACGCGTACAGCCGTCGGGTCCCCCCCCCCGGGGCCCCCCACATTGGGGAGCAGCCGCGACAGCGCCGCCGCGGCTTTCCCCAGGCGAGGCGCGAGGCGAGCAAGTGCTCGCGGTATCGCCCGCGGTCGTCCAACACCAGGCCCAGGGTACCGGATGGAGCGGCCGATCTCCACTCGGCCGCCCGCCACCCGGACGAACCCGGGCCTCGCCCTCCCCGGGCCAAAGGCCATCGCCTCGGTCTTATCGACCGAGACGCGAAGGCCCAAGGCCCAACCTAACCTAACCTAACCTAACCTAACCTAACCTAACCTAACCTAACCTAACCTAACCTAACCTAACCTAACCTAACCTAACCTAACCTAACCTAACCTAACCTAACCTAACCTAACCTAACCTAACCTAACCTAACCTAACCTAACCTAACCTAACCTAACCTAACAACCTAACCTAACCTAACCTAACCGAACCTAACCTAACCTAACCTACCTAACCTAACCTAACCTAACCTAACCTAACCAACCTAACCTAACCTAACCTAACCTAACCTAACCTAACTAACCTAACCTAACCTAACCTAACCTAACCTAACCGAACCTAACCTACACCCAACCCTAACCCAACCCGAACCCAACCCGAACCCAACCCGAACCCAACCCGAACCCAACCCGAACCCAACCCGAACCCAACCCGAACCCAACCCGAACCCAACCCGAACCCAACCCGAACCCAACCCGAACCCAACTCGGTCAGGACTGCCAATTAAACCGCAACCGCCAAATTAAAATACCCAGAGTCGAAACCTAACTTCACAGAGGGGAGGTTAGGTCTCCAAAGTCGAATATTAAAAAAAAAGGTTAGGTCTCAAAAAAAAGTTAGGTCTGGAAAAGGTTAGATCTCGAAAAACAGCGGAATATTAAAAAAGGTTAAATCTCAAAAAAGGTTAGGTCTGGAATATTAAAGTTTCGTCTCAAAAGGTTAGGTCTCAAAAATTTCAAAAAAAAAAAAATTCCAAAAATCGGTCCAAAATTTGTCGTGCCAAAACGCGTTTCTCGACCTTCTGAATCGATTGGTACAGTTGTAACTTGACCGGTTTTTCCAACTAAATGTAAGACTAGGGACTTGAAAAAATTTCAAAAAAATTTCAAAAATTCCAAAAATTAGTCCAAAATTTGAAATGCCAAAACGCGTTTCTCGACATCTTGAATTGATTAGTACAGTCGTAACTTGACCGATTTTTCCAACCATTTATAAGACTAGGGACTTAGAAAAATTTCAAAAAAATTCCAAAAATTCCAAAAATTGGTCCAAAATTTAAGGTGCCAAAACGCGTTTCTCGACGTTCTGAATCGACTGGTATATATTTCATGGGTACCAATTTTTGGTTTCCTTTGTAGAACTTAGAAAATTTTCATATTTAAGAAACTTTGAAATTAATATCTCGGCTCCCTACCTGTCGATTTTAACCAAATTTTAGCAAAGCCTACAACTTGGCGAGAACTATAATGTACCCCAACGATATTATCAACTAAAATCTACGTCCATATTTTTTTTTTTCACTGTCGTTACGAAAAGAGATGGAAAAGAAACGACTGCGGAATCTTATAGAACTTTACGGGTACGACAACAATGGTCCTTACCCCCACCCCTCTATCTCTAACTGTTTAGAAGTTACAAGCGAAATAAAAGTTCAAAAATCAGTTTTTTGTTAATAAAAAATTCCAAAAGCGAAATAAAAATTTTTGGACACCAGATTCGTGTTTATCTCGACGAAATACACAAGAGAAAAATTACAAAGTCAAATTCATAGTACGGGATTGCCCTATAACCTAACCTAGTGTCAGGTGCAGAAGTGTAACTTCACTTAGTGTAAACCATCTAGCCAACATCTAACACCGACTTTTAACTGCTGGATCCAACGTGGAGCCTGACCACCGGACTTCTCTTTGCTCTACCAAACTCGAAACACTTGACCAGATCCTAAAGAAAACAGCAAGTAGTAAGTCTCAGCAATTCAATCTTTCATTCCGAGTTCCCCATTGTTCTAACTCCGATTACAATTATAGTGTTCAAATTACCCATCCGCAAAGTAAACCGGTCTAACGAGAGACGGAACCGTCGGAGAAGGGCCAGGCGAGTTCAGCTTTTGTTAAACACAGGCTCTCCGCGATTTAACTCGCCGTTACACGAACCCGAGGCTCCCGCGTGCGAACCTCATACACGCACATACGAACCCGAGGCTCCCGCGTGCGAACCTCATACACGCACATACGAACCCGAGGTTCCCACGTGTGAACCTCATACACAACCACAATTACACGAATCTGAGGCTCCCGCGTGTGAACCTCAGATACACGCGCACCAACACGGAACAATACAAGAAAACCAAACTCCTTATTCACCCGCTCTAGAGTCATCCTTTTCACCTCCCTCACCTCCCTCACCTCCTTCACCTCCCTTACCTCCTCCACCTCCCTCACTATCTTATTCACCCATCAGTTCACCTGAAATTATAGAAATACCACCTTGTCCTTCACCTTCTTCTGATTTTGACATACAATACATATCACCCCCAGGTTCTCCCTCAGATGTAGAAATTAGAGCCGAACATCCTCCCCCTTTAGCCCCTCCCCCACGATTTTATTATTTTAATGGGACCCAACAATCCCTAATAGAATTGTTAGAGCAGTTTCCTCTTAAAACTGACCCCCTACTCCTGCTCCATCGTGAGTTTGCCCTTATCCCCGAGGCGATCGACCCCGTGCTTATCCGTTATAGTATCCTCTCTCCCTCCCACAGACCGCATTCCTGTCTTTACCCCATATTATCACGATCCTTTTACCGTCTCAATAGATTTTTTTTATAATTTCTTTCCCCCTCCTTCCACTCTCACACTAGAGGAAATTATATAACAACACAAAATCAACTGTACATTTGAAATATTGTAAATCTCGTAGAATTATATAAGATACCTAACGTATATTTAAGTAGATATAGGTCAAGCGTTAGTACATGGCATAATATTAGAACACGATAGAAATAAATATAAACATATCATTACAACACCAAAATTTTACCTGAACTGTAAGACTGTATATCACAAGATTAGCCGACCTCTACATTAAATAAATCTGTATAATCATATACTTATCAATTGCAGTACTGCCATGGCAGAATATAATAAATAATGTCCAAAAATGTAAAAATTGTTTTTTAACCAACTAGTTTATCGCTATACAATAAATAATGTCAAACAATCACGTATCGCTCACAATCTTACCGCTATGTCTATATTTAATGCTGAATAAATAATTTGTTAATAATAAATGAATTGATAGTTGCTTTAATAAATTCACCCTTCTCATTTCTGATTAAGACTGCATCGGGTCCAATCCCGAGTTAAAGCAATTAAATTTGCTGACTCAAAATTAGGACCAACGGACGCACGGCTCAGAGATCGGGTTACAGCGAGCCTACCGGCACACTGACCTACATCTCTAGCCATAAGAAGTGCGTTTGCCCCTAAGGCACTTGACCTTTCCTCGAGCGGGTGCCTTCGGGAGTAAGGTTTGTTACGCCCTTCCTCGTTTTCTTAAGATACCCAGGGAATCACCCGATCCTACCCAACATTCCTGTAACTTTGGACGTAACAGAAGAGATTACGCAGAAAACTAAACAAGCTGATATTTCAGAAGAATCATTAACAAAAATTTTAGAAAAGCTTGCTGAAAATAACCCACAAACATCTGGACACCATAATTTAAAAAAACTATCAGAAAAGTTTGTCATGGAAAAATTTACAGGGAAAAACTCCAATGCTAATCAATGGATAGAAGGTTTCGAGAAAGAGTGTGACCGATTGGATATAAAGAAAGATGAGGAAAAGATTGAAATTTTCAGATTATTTTTAGAGAAGTCATGTTTAGATTGGTATAGCTCAATGCTTATCAAACTTACACTAAATTCAGAATGGGAAAAATGGAAGAAGAATTCGCGAAACGTATGCAAATAAAGGATAGACTTCAATTAGATATGCGTTCTTGTTCAAATATAAGACAGGTTCGTTGCTGAATTATGCTTTAAAAAAAGAAAGGCTTTTACTAGAGATAAGGAGATCAATTAATACAGGCACTTTAATTGATTTCATTGCAGCAGGTCTACCAAACTATGTAACAGATAAGATTGACAGAGAGAACCTAAAGGAAACTGAAGACCTTTTCAATGAAATTGGAAAATTGGAACACTTAGTTAACAGGAAAATTTTTGAGAGAAAAACCAATACAACTCCTAATACCAGAGAAAATTTGAAGGACAAAAACCATGCAAAATTTGCGAAAAAACAAATAAAGGTACTCGTTATCACTCTAAGTCTTCATGTTGGTTTAGAACTAAAGAAGATGACAGAAAAGAAAAACATCAAATTAAAAATGTTAACAATTCTGAATTAAAAGTGGAATTAAACAACAATGATCCAAAAACTTGTAGTACCACCATTAATCAAAATCAAAGTATTAATAAATGAAACGTTGGAAGTATTTGGAGTTTATGATTCTGGTCCAAATGTTTCATTAATAAATTCAAAATTATAACGTTTACAAACAAAAAAAGTGATGATGCAAAAATTGCAAACCTGAGAACGATTAATGGTGTTAAAAAGACAGATGGAATGGTAACAATAAAAGCAAAAATTTTTGCTAAAGAGAAAAAGATTGATGATTTTGTAGTGGATAATGAAAGCTTTAATTACGATTTTCTTATTGGATTAGACTGTATAAAAGAATTTAAATTAATACAAAATGAAAAATTAAAAATTACACAAAAAACTCCGAACTTTTTAGATAAAAATTTTGAAAATATAAATTCTAATAATAAGAATAAATTGAAAAACAAAAAAGAATATAAAATCAACTTCAATGAACATATAAAAGTGGAAAAGTTTGAAGCCTCAACAAACCATTTGGATACCCAGGAAAAATTGGAAATAGATAAATTTATTAATAAATATAAATCAATTTTTGCTAAAAATAAATATGATATAGGCACAGTAAAAGATTATGAAGCTCGTATTGATTTGTTAATAGATAAATATTGCAGTAAAAGACCATATAGATATAGTATTAAGGAAAAAAAATAGAACAACAAATATCAAAATGACTAGAAAAAAATCTAATTGAAGAATCGTATAGTCCGTTTGCTGCCCCAGTAACCTTGGCATATAAAAGAGAAGAGAAAAAAAATCAAGATTATGTATAGACTTCCGTGATTTGAATAAAAATGTAGTTCCGCAATCACAACCTTTTCCATTAATTGAAGATTTAGTAGAAAAAACAAGAAATTGTAAATTTTTCTCAACGCTGGACATAAACTCAGCATTCTGGTCAATTCCTCTACGAATTGAAGATAAACAAAAAACCGCATTTGTAACTCAAGAAGGACACTTTCAGTGAACTTGTTTACCTTTTGGATTAAAAACATCGCCAGCAATTTTTCAAAGGATATTAAGCAACATAATAAAGAAACACAACTTGTCGGAATTTACGGTAAATTACATAGATGATATTCTGATCTTTTCAAAAACTTTTCAAGAACATATTAGCCACTTAACAAAACTATTGGACGCAATATTGAAAAAAGGTTTTAGATTAAAACTATCAAAATGCACTTTTGCAAAGAATTCAGTAAAATATTTAGGGCACATAATAAAAAAAAATTCGATTAGCCCCTTGAAAGATAATCTAATTGCAATCAAAAATTTTCCTATTCCAAAAACACAAAAAAATATTCCACAATTTTTGGGGAAAATAAATTTTTATAACAAATATATACCAAATAATTCTATAATATTAGATCCTTTGCATAACTTATTAAGGAAAGGACAAAATTTTATTTGGTCAAATGAATGGGGAGTATCCCGTTTGGACACGTAACGATTGGACACCGCTCGATTGGACACGCACGATTGGACACCACACGATTGGACACCGCACGATTGGACACCGCATTATTGGACACCGCATTATTGGACACCGCACGATTGGACACCGCACGATTGGACACCGCACGATTGGACACCGCATTACTGGACACCGCACGATTGGACACCGCATTATTGGACACCGCATTATTGGACACCGTACAATTGGACACACACACACACACACACACATTTACGTGTGTGTATGCAAATTTGTAATACAGTTTGCATGGATTAACGACTTGGACGGGGTGGGTGCGGGAGGGGGGACCAAAGGCCTCCCTTGCACTCCCCCGTGTGTGTGTGTGTGTGTGTGTGCGTGCGAGCATTTTCTGCACCACATAGGTTTGAAACTTTTCACGCAAAACGAGATGCTCCTAAAAATACGTATATAGATATTTAAAATACAATTTTTTTCTGGCAAATCAAAACTTTTTTCTGCCAGATATTTCTAAGGTTAGATAATCTGTCATATGATATATAAATGTTATTCACTAGAAGACTGCGGTGTCCGATAATGCGGTATCCAATCGTGCGGTGTCCAATAATGCGGTGTCCAATAATGCGGTGTCCAATCGTGCGGTGTCCAATCGTGCGGTGTCCAATTGTGCGGTGTCCAATCGTGTGGTGTCCAATCGTGCGGTGTCCAATCGAGCCGTGTCCAATCGTGCGTGTCCAATCGAGCGGTATCCAATCGTTACGTGTCCAAAAAATTGAATTTTAAATATCTACATACGTATTTTTAGGAGCATCTTGTTTTGCGTGAAAAGTTTCAAACCTATGTGGTGCAGAAAATGCTTGCACGCACACACACACACACACACACGGGGGGTGCAAGGGGGGCCTTCGGTCCCCCTCCCGCACCCACCCCGTCCAAGTCGCTAACCCATGCAAACTGTATTAGAAATCTGCATACACACACGTAAATGTGTGTGTGTGTCCAATTGTACGGTATCCAATAATGCGGTGTCCAATAATGCGGTGTCCAATCGTGCGGTGTCCAATCGTGCGGTGTCCAATAATGCGGTGTCCAATCGTGCGGTGTCCAATAATGCGGTGTCCAATAATGCGGTGTCCAATCGTGCGGTGTCCAATCGTGCGGTGTCCAATAATGCGGTGTCCAATAATGCGGTGTCCAATCGTGCGATGTCCAATCGTGCGTGTCTAATCGTGCGTGTCTAATCGAGCGGTGTCCAATCGTTACGTGTCCAAACGGGATACTCCCCGTTGCGCCTCACACACTGTAGAGTCACACACGCCACGCGCATGTAATCGCGAGTAATTCGTTATCTATGTTTATTAGCATTTAGAGATTATTGTATAACGCATATACAAACACACATAACAATAAAGAAACTGCCGTCGTGCAGCAAGTGTATATGTAATAAGATAACGAGCGACTCTACGTTATTTTCATCGCCACCCCTTTAGCAAAATATTTATAAATATTTACAAAAATACACTAATCAAAAAATATGGCATCTCTAAATTTCTTCGATAATTTTTCGCTGAGTTATACTTGTTCGAATTTTGTTAATTTTTGGCCAAAATTTAGTGACAGCATAATTTTTTTGAGAAGTGTATTACTTATAAAAATTTTTATTCTTTATTTACCATAAATATATAAAATATTTAGTGTATATCTTAATAATATGTTAAATAAAAATTTTTTTTGTGTATATAAAATATTTATATTATTTTGAAAAATAAATATTAATAAATATTAATATTTATCGTAAATATTATGTGCTGTCTGGGATGATTCTAAAATATTGATAGTATTAATTATATTAATTTTAATAATGTTATTTATTAACCAATCTTAAAATAATGATTAATAGTTATAGGTAGCAAGATGTCATGCACAAAACGTCAATACGTCATTTAAGGTGAAATCGTCAATAAGAAATAATTACAGTTAACGCCAGTAATTAATCACTAATAAAACCATATTAATTCCGTCATATACGATTTTATCATATTGTCAAACAGCAAATAAAAACATATAGGACTGTGGTATTAGTAAAGGCTTGAAGGCGTATTCAGAATTGAAGTCCCCCCTATTACATAGGGGAGACTTGAATTCCAATACGCCCTCGCCATGGCGCCCAGTCCATCCGAATCCCTATTACATGGGGATATTTCGGGATAGAAAAGTTAGGGATAGAAAAATAAATGTTAAATATAGAAAAATGAAGGTTAAAGCTAGAAAATAAAAGTAAGATTTGAACAATAAAAGTTGACTGAAAAATAAAAGTTACGTCTGAGAAAATAAAGTTAAAAATGAAAAATAAAAATTACTTCTGAAAAATAAAGATTGAAACTAAAAAGATGAAGTTGGGACTGAAAGGATGAAAGCTAGGACTGAAAATTAAAAATTGTTTAATAAATAAAAGTTGAAACTGATAAGATGAAAGTTGAAACTAAAAAATAAAAGTTACGTCTGAAAAAAATAAGTTGAAATCGAAAATGTGAAATTTAATAATGAAAAATAAAAGTTGCGGCTGAAAAAATAAAAGTAAGTGTTAGAAAAATGGATAGGTTAGCTAAAACGCTTGCTTGCAGAGAAAAACAGATAAAACGCCGTATCTCGTAAATTAACAAACTTACGACAAAGTTGATAGAAAATAAGAAATGCGTCTCGTTGAGGAGAACAACTTTTGTCTCAAAAACTTTTCGCTAAAACGCTTGGTTGCGGAGATACAGAGAAAAAACGCAGTATCTCGTAAACCGTCGACTTTACGACAAAGTTTCATAGGAGATAAAATGTGCGCCTCGTCGAGGGGAACAACTTTTGTCTCAAACACTTTTCGCTAAAAACCTTGGTTGCGGTGAAAAACTGAAAAAACTCCGTATCTCGTAAACCGTCGACTTTACGGCAAAGTTTCATAGAAGATGAAATGTGCGCCTTGTCGAGGCGAACAACTTTTGTCTCAAACACTTTTCGCAAAAACGCTTGGTTGAGGAGAAAACCTGAAAAAACTCCGTATCTCGTAAACCGTCGACCTTACGACAAAGTTTCATAGGAGATGAAATGTCCACCTCGTCGAAGGGAACAACTTTTGCCTCAAACACTTTTCGCAAAAACGCTTGGTTGCGGAGAAAAACTGGAAAAACTCCGTATCTCGTAAACCGTCGACTTTACGACAAAGTTTCATAGGAGATGAAATGTGCGCCTCGTCGAGGCGAACAACTTTTGTCCTAAACACTTTTCGCAAAAACGCTTCGTTGCGGAGAAAAACAGAAAAAAACTCCCTATCTCGTAAACCGTCGACTTTACGACAAAGTTTTATAGGGGATGAATTAGGCGCCTCGACGAGGAGAACAACTTTTGTTTGAAACACTTTTCGCGAAAACGTTTGGTTGCGGTGATAGAGCAAAAAAACGTTATATCTCGTAAACCGTTGACTTTACGACAAAGTTTTATAGGGGATGAAATATGCGCCTCGACAAGGGGAACAACTTTTGTTTGAAACACTTTTTGCGAAAACGTTTGGTTGCGGAGATAGAGCGAAAAAACGTTATATCTCGTAAACCGTTGACTTTACGACAAAGTTTTACAGGGGATGAAATATGCGCCTCGACGAGGGGAACAACTTTTGTTTGGAACACTTTTCGTGAAAAGGCTTGGTTGCGGAGATAGAGCAATAAAACGTTATATCTCGTAAACCGTTGACTTTACGACAAAGTTTTATAGGAGATGAAATATGCGCCTCGACGAGGGGAATAACTTTTGTTTGAAACACTTTTTGCGAAAAGGCTTGGTTGCGGAGATAGAGCGAAAAAACTTTATATCTCGTAAACCGTTGACTTTACGACAAAATTTTACAGATGTAGAAATATGCGCCTCGACGAGGGGAACAACTTTTGTTTGAAACACTTTTCGCGAAAACGCTTGGTTGCGGAGATAGAGCGAAAAAACTTTATATCTCGTAAACCGTTGACTTTACGACAAAATTTTACAGATGTAGAAATATGCGCCTCGACGAGGGGAACAACTTTTGTTTGAAACACTTTTCGCGAAAACGCTTGGTTGCGGAGATAGAGCGAGAAAACGTTATATCTCGTAAACCGTTGACTTTACGACAAAGTTTTTTAGGGAGTAAAATATGCGCCTCGACGAGTTAAACAACTTTTGTTTGAAACACTTTTCGCGAAAACGCTTGGTTGCGGAGATAGAGCGAAAAACCGTTATATCTCGTAAACCGTTGACTTTACGACAAAGTTTTATAGAAGATGAAATATGCGCCTTGACAAGGGGAACAACTTTTGTTTGAAACACTTTTTGCGAAAACGTTTGGTTGCGGAGATAGAGCAAAAAAACGTTATATCTCGTAAACCGTTGACTTTACGACAAAGTTTTATAGAGGATGAAATATGCGCCTCGACGAGGGGAACAACTTTTGTTTGAAACACTTTTTGCGAAAACGTTTGGTTGCGGAGATAAAGCGAAAAAACGTTATATCTCGTAAACCGTTGACTTTACGACAAAGTTTTATAGGGGATGAAATATGCGCCTCGACGAGTTAAACAACTTTTGTTTGAAACACTTTTCGCGAAAACGCTTTGTTGCGGAGATAGAGCGAAAAAACTTTATATCTCGTAAACCGTTGACTTTACGAGAAAATTTTACAGATGTAGAAATATGCGCCTCGACGAGAGGAACAACTTTTGTTTGAAACACTTTTCGCGAAAAGGCTTGGTTGCGGAGATAGAGCGAAAAAACTTTATATCTCGTAAACCGTTGACTTTACGACAAAATTTTACAGATGTAGAAATATGCGCCTCGACGAGGGGAACAACTTTTGTTTGAAACACTTTTCGCGAAAACGCTTGGTTGCGGAGATAGAGCGAGAAAACGTTATATCTCGTAAACCGTTGACTTTACGACAAAGTTTTTTAGGGGATGAAATATGCGCCTCGACGAGTTAAACAACTTTTGTTTGAAACACTTTTCGCGAAAACGCTTGGTTGCGGAGATAGAGCGAAAAACCGTTATATCTCGTAAACCGTTGACTTTACAACAAAGTTTTATAGAGGATGAAATATGCGCCTCGTCGGGGGGAACAACTTTTGTCTGAAACACTTTTCGGAAAGACGCTTGGTTGCGGAGAAAAACTGAAAAAACTCCGTATCTCGTAAACCGTCGACCTTACGACAAAGTTTCATAGGAGATGAAATGTGCGCCTCGTCGGGGGGAACAACTTTTGTCTGAAACACTTTTCGGAAAGACGCTTGGTTGCGGAGAAAAACTGAAAAAACTCCGTATCTCGTAAACCGTCGACTTTACGACAAAGTTTCATAGGAGATGAAATGTCCGCCTCGTCGGGGGGAACAACTTTTGTCTGAAACACTTTTCGGAAAGACGCTTGGTTGCGGAGAAAAACTGAAAAAACTCCGTATCTCGTAAACCGTCGACTTTACGACAAAGTTTCATAGGAGATGAAATGTCCGCCTCATCGAAGGGAACAACTGTTGTCTCAAACACTTTTCGCTAAAACGCTTGGTTGCAGAGAAAAACTGAAAAAACGCCGTATCTCGTAAACCGTCGACTTTACGACAAAGTTTCATAGAAATGAAATGTGCGCCTCGTCGATTGGAACAACTTTTGTCTTAAACACTTTTCGCTAAAACGCTTGGTTGCATAAAAAACTGAAAAAACACCGTATTTCGTAAACCGTCGACTTTACGACAAGTTTTATAGGAGATGAAATGTGCGCCTCGTCGAGGTGAAACAACTTTTGTCTCAAACACTTTTCGCAAAAACGCTTGGTTGCGGAGAAAACCTGATAAAACGCCGTATCTCGTAAACCGTAGACTTTTCGACAAAGTTTCATAGGAGATGAAATGTGCGCCTTGTCGGGGGGAACAACTTTTGTCTGAAACACTTTTCGGAAAGACGCTTGGTTGCGGAGAAAAACTGAAAAAACACCGTATTTCGTAAACCGTCGACTTTACGACAAAGTTTTATAGGAGATGAAATGTGCGCCTCGTCGAGTGAAACAACTTTTGTCCCAAACACTTTTCGCTAGAACGTATGGTTGCGGAGGAAAAGTGAAAAAACGCCGTATTTTGTAAACTGTCGACTTTACGACAAAGTTTGTAGGAGATGAAATATGCGCCTCGTCGAGACGAACAACTTGTCCCGTACATTTTTCGCAATAACGCTTAGTTGCGGAGAAAAAGTGAAAAAAACCTTATCTCACCTGTATAAATCACATATCTTCGTGATTTACAAAAAAACTTGACGCGTTGGAGCAAAACGGGCAACAGATTCGAGTTCAGCACCCCAAAGTTTATATAAAAAACTTTTTCTGGTAAATAAAAAAGAAAGTGGTCCTATGTAATCAACATAATGCATACCGACACTTGTACTACGATCATTGCCACGAACATTTCGTTTCCGACATTCAATTATGCGAATAATCGTGTCTGATGCGTGTCTACTTTTCCCTCTTCAACGTGACAACTTCCCTTTTTTCGTAACCCTCTCCCTGCCACACACACCCTTCTTCTGTCCACGTAGTTTTACCATGTTGATAAACTTTCTTTACGTGTAGTATAGTACCGGATATCCTTCTGGCTCATTTTCGCTTATCACACAACTTCCTCGATAGGCAAAACATGACTTATTGTTAATCAATGAACAATCGGTGGTGCTTTGTTGGTAAATTGGATGCTCTGTCAACAACATGGCACAACCAATCTAGTTCACTTTCGCTTTGGTCTATGCCGTCTCTTCTCGTTTTTGCTCTGGCGTAAAGCATGTATGTATTTATATAATATACTTTTATCATCCGATCTAATTATTAATAAAATCAAAATTACATTTGGTTCATGCTCGCTTTAAGAACGCATATCAACTATGATTGTAAAATGATAATAATTAATTGAAAACGAGCATGTACCGTATTACATTCATGTATAAATTAATATTATATTTTTTATATCATCTGCATTTAACCGTTCAATATAATCTCTCCAATTTAAATTGTATCTTTTATTGGTTTTACATTATTATTATAATTTATTTAAAAATAAAAAATTTGATAAAAAAGTAATAAAAATTTGAGAGACTGGAATTCAATGGATCGTGTATATATAATTGTTTTAACATGCGTCATCTGCTTGGTCAAATTTGTAACACAAATTAGTTGTTGAAACACAATTTTTTTACAATAATACAAAAAAAAAATCTTTTTTTAGAAGAATATAACCGTGCAAAAAGTTCGTACTCGAGTATTCATAAACAATTATTTATTAGAAGAAAATCATAAACGTTTTCAACTATTCACTGTAATATTATTAAGTCATTTTCGGTGTGACCAATTTTTTATGATGGCGAGTCAAGTGGTTTGTTCTTTATAGCGATAAATTAGTGCAATAAGTTAAAGCAAAATTAACAAGTATATTTTTCTCACTCTAATTTATTGTACCAGATCAGCAATGTAGCTGCTAAAGAAAAGACCAAGTAATTATTGTATATAATGCCATGGGTCTAAATGTTTGCAGAAATATAATGGAACAAAATATTGATATAAAATTATCCATTGATTCTAGAAAATGAACGAGCACTGCAATGTTTTCCTTCTTATTGATATCCTGCTTTATCCTCGCTGTGCAACACTCTACGAGTCATTTATAACCGCAGGCTTGTACACTGTTAAAAGTTACATTCCATCGGTCAAACAACCAGTTTTGAATCGGTTTCGAATTCCCGATGACTCATGGATCCTCGATTCCATCCGCCATGCCGCATGTATTGCGAGAAAGCGCAAAGAAAATAAAAATCATCTTTTTTTCCGCTAGATTTGTCGTTGCGAGTTTTATTCGTCCTATGGATTTTGATAACGAAGGATCTCTCTCGTTATTAACATATTATTGACTGCTATTTTATATTCTTTAGTTTATTCACATGCTAAAATCCTGGATTATCCTGGACATTTTATACAAATAAAATTTCAAATCAGTATGTGTGTGTATTTATTTTTTATTTATTATAATTAAATTATATGAATCATACAATCAAATCGTTAAAATTTTGATGCTTGACTCGATGACTTTGCAAATGCAGCAATACAGGAAAATTGTTTTACGTATCAATTGTACCTTTTTTCACCTCCAAAAACATTAAACACAAATTGCATTTGTGAGTAAGTACATGTTGGATTGATTCATCAAAAATTGGAATAAATCGTCATTAGTTTGAGATTGCGCGAGTAAGGATGGTTCCTTAGAGGTGGTTAAAAGTAGTCTGACTACTTCTATTGGTCCTATCGATAATAATTCGTTGTGCCGAAAGAATGATCGATCGGGAACGAATTTTCATCTGTTTAAAGAATTTTTTTAAAAAGATACTTTTTTATTTATCAAAGAAGCATTCTCTGAAAAAATTTATCCTTAAAAGGTACGTCTTGTTTTTTTATTTAAATCGATAGTCTTATAGAGTTAAAAATTTAGTTTTGTTTAGTTTAGTTTTCTATCTTCTCCAATAACTCTGGTTCTGTTTTTCATCAATCACTTTGTAACGCGTTGCAGTAGTCTAAAAAATTTCAAAGATTAAAAGAGAATTAAAGTTAGAGTTAGGAGACGTGTATCGACGTGAAAAAGACTAGTCAAAGTTGTTACGGTTTTTGGACTTGGAGAGTATCGCCAAATGTCTTGCACAGGCATCCCTTCTCCCGAAAGGGATCAGGAATCGCGGGCGCGGCGCGGAAAGAGGAAAGCACTTCGCCGCTCTGGAATATCGGGGGACCGATAGAAACTGAGCAGAGGTTGTTCGACTGCTCCATCGCCACTCCATGGCTCCAGCGGTCCGGCAAGTGGCAAGTGCCAGGCCAGACTGCCAGTTGATCCGCGGCATTCGCTACGGTTGGTCGCGCGTCACGCTTTACGCTTTCCTCTCTCAGAACAAAGTGTTCTTTTCTAGAAATTTATTGAGAAAAAAAACACACGAAATCAGTCGGAAAACATCAATCGGAAAACTGATGAGTCTCGTGGAATACATCGTTCGAATGAAAAGACAGATGAATGGGAACGCGTTCCAATATAGGAATGTAGCGAGTGTATGTGTGTAAAGTGTTGTTTGCGCGCGGGCGTACTTTTCAGACGAGTTCCTCCGTCCTTTCATCATTTTCTTAGAAGCGCAAGAATCGAGAGAAGACTGGAGAAAACACGATGGTGTTCCTCGCGATACGAACCACCGTACTCTTCTTGTTTATTGTTGATCTTGATCGACGGGATGCAGCAGTTAATACCGTCACGTTGGCCAAGGTACTAGAATTTTTTTTCTTTCATTTCATTCCTTTCGTGCTTTATGCTTTATATAAATTGGAAAAATTCTCAAGAGAAACACTTAAGCGAATTTCAATTGTGTTTGGTTAACTGCAACATTTAATTGAAATAATAACTATTGATAATGCGATTGACTGAGACGCACGCGTAAAACAAGCATTTTTCTTCCAAATACAATGATACAAATAATGTATTGGAACTATTTTTTTATAACAATAACTAGTTTCAGTCTCTCTTTGATTTTCTCTCGGGTTTTCTTAATGCGATTGTATCAAATAACTTGCTAAATATAAAATTGGTATTGATTATCTTGTTGTCTACAACCTTTACAAAGTTATGTAAATTAGTCAACTTTCTCAAATTTACACACGGTAAAATATAAAATTTTGCATTTTATTTTTCCCTACCTTTTGGATTTGGAATAAGAATGCCAGGATATCTATAATACACATAGAGTGCGCAGTAACATAACAAAAAAGAAACATATTGTTTGTAAATGATATAAATGTTTCTTTTTCGTAATAATACATTTTATTGTAAATTAAACTGTGTATGAGAGAGAGAAATGAAAAAATTTTGCAAAATTATTTTAATCATTTTATTTAATTTTAAACAAAAATTTCCAATGTAAAGTTTAAAAAAAATTGTAAAAACAAGAATAATGTTTTACTAGAATACAATATTTAAAAGAGGAAACTGAAATTGGCGAAACTTTCACTGTTCTTAGCAATTGTATCAATTTAGCAATTAGACCAATTACATTCTGGAGCGGCGCGGCGATTATTTTACAACAACAACACGAAACGAAGAAGAAAACTCGTAGAATTCGCACTTTTGGATCAATAATTACACAATAAAGTTTATTGCATATTTAGGAGAAATAGATGGTCGAAGAAATTACATATACAAAATTATGAATGCTATGCGTAAGAAAAAGTAGCGCGTAACAATGAAAAAATTAAGTATTTTTGCGCTATGAACTATTTCCCGAAATTGTATGAAAGAATGCATGCGAGACTGTACTCATACGTGAATAAGAAATCGTGTAATTTGATCAATTTCCGTACGATAACGTTGTCGCCGTGTATTCTCGTACTCGTGATTCTCAATACAGTGGTCAAAGAGAAAATTATTTTCCTTTATGTCATGGTCATTCATTTCCTTCTTATCAAATTAATTATGATAAAAGGCGACCGAGTAACTATACAACTAATCCTTTCCGTCGAGATTTCTGCCAGCAAGAGAGGGAGCGGGAGAGAAAGAGAGAGAGAGAAATTTACACATATTATTGCATGGACAATATTTCCTTTTATATTTTATTGAACGGATATATCGGATTATTATTAGATTTTAGACTTTAACGGCCTAAAGTTATTTCATACATATGCGTACATATATCAAAATGCATAAACATTATTTTTATATCTAACATTTGTAATCTATAGCAGCAAACAATTTGACGGATGGGAATAATTGTAAACTTATTATTGTTTACTATATAAATATATCAATCTTACTCGAAGATTTAATTTCTGAGACTAAAATAAATTATTTAATATTTAAATCTTTAATTTAAAATTTATAAAAGAAATTATATAACAAATTTCTAATTTTTTTCATATTCGCAATAGATTAGAACTTTCAAAATTCAATCAATGTAAATTTACACAATATATAAATATTTACGTATATACATAAATAGAGGATTTATGATATAATAATTTTTATTATTTGTCATTTTCATCTTTTATTCGTGTAACTCGAAAGCAAAACTTATTCTTATGCATCCAGTTATCGGATTATATGGATTACTTTCGACTCTATGCGTCTATTATGCTTCGTTGTAGACAATGAAATTTATTTGCATTTTTTTAAGCACATTTTATGTAAATTTTTTTTATTTTAGGAAGAATGCAGGAAGAAGATAGCTGAATGTACGATGAATGGTGGTGGAAGCACGCCGGTGTGCGGAAGTGACGGAATCACATATTCCAATCAATGTCAAGTCATTTCTAAGCAATGTCAAGGCGCCTCCGTCCTCATCAAACACCCTGGACCTTGCCCAGGTTTGTATATCTTTATCTCTGTCTTGTTTACGTATGCAAAATTTTTTGTGTATCTCTGTACGTAAATTTATAAAATTTTTCACAAATTTACAGTCCAAATATTGCTTGCTGCTTCAGATTTTACTCTCTCTCTCCCCCCCCCCTTCCCTCCTTTTCTTCCACCCTCCCTCTCTCAAAATTGCCGATTTGGCCTGTTAGAAAGAATTAAAGTAGGTATCATCCTCTTATCAAGTCAAGTGTTATACGACTTTTATCTAGAAACTCCGGCGTGCTTCTCAGCAAGACTGACTGCTCGATTGGGCGTACGGCCTGTTTGCCGACGTGATGGTACGTACGCACCGGTTCAGTGTCACGCGGAGACCGAGTATTGTTGGTGCGTAACGCCACAAGGCCGGCCGTTGCCCGATACAACGGTAAGATACAAAAAACCAAGATGTTCGAAAGCCGGTTCCAGATCTGCTGCTTCTACTAGAAGCGGCCAGAGGCGACGCTCACCGACCAGAAAACAACGTAGACAGTACGTCAGCAATAGGCATCGAAATACTTGCGATCGTACTGAAAAGTCCAAATTTAACGGAAACCTCATCGAGAACTTCAAAATTGAATACAGGCGAACCAACATATCCGCTGAGGGTAAGCGGCTCGATCGCTCTCTTCCGATTAATATCATTATTTTCATTAATCCGATCTAACTAGCGGAGAAGCGAGTTTATAATTGAAAAAGATGTTCCATTTATATCAGAAGACAGTATCGATATACCACATAAATTTCTCAGTGTATCTCTCGGTGTATGGCCAACCGCATTGCTTTCCTGTTGATAGACGATAAGAATATCGAACGGGTATTGTCATGGAAATTCCTTATGCTGGATCAAAATGCGGACGGATACTTAGATAAGGCAGAGTACAAGGAGCTCAGAAGACTCGCTAAGAAGGCGGTGAGACCGAAGAAGTGTGCACGCACGTTTGCCCGCACGTGCGATCTAAATCGGGATTTAAAACTATCCAAGCAGGAATGGGGTGCTTGTCTCGTCAATGATTTCACTCGTAAGTTACGTACGTAATATAAACGCGTCTTTTTTTTTAATTATGTGTTTATTGTTTGGCCAGTGACACAGCGTACGCGACGAGAAGAGAGGAAGAGAGAGAGAGAAAGAGAGAGGGGATTAGAAAAGGAAATATTACATTTATATGTCATATATCAATTCTTTGTCATCAACGGCATTATTAGAACAAGAAAGAGAGAGAGAGAGAGAGAGAGAGAGAGAGAGGTCTTTTCGAAATATAATAAAAAAAAATATCTGAGCAAGTTTTTTGAAAAATATTCTTTAATGTAAACAAAGTAAAGTTTTCTGAGAACGTTAACCGAGAAAAATTTTAGCTATTTCAAAAGATTATTTATTTCTGTCAACTATTCCTCTAAAACTTGAAGCCTAATAACGCACATATACATATATCTCTTAGATTAATAGTTAATACTTAATAACATATTTCAAGGAGAAAAACATCGGCGACGGACACTTAGGTCATGTCCCTTGTTAGTTGCTACATTCGTGCTGCCACACATCATTTATCACTATGTCGCTTATTTAGATGCACTGCACAACATGTATATATGTATATACTTTTTTTTTAAACCAATTTTTACTTTTAACTTAAATGACTGTGTGTGTGTGTGTGTGTGTGTGTGTGTGTGTGTGTGTGTGTGTGGTGTGACTTGTGTAAATTTATAAATATATATCTTATATTATAGGTGAGTAAACAAATAAATTCACACATATGCAACGTGCTTCAAGTTAAATAGTTTTTCATGATTATACAATGAGCACATTTTTATTTATCCATTTAATATTTAAATATTAAAAATTAGCTAAACAAAAAGATTCGACGTACTCGTATGATTAAAAAAATTGTTTTACAGCGTTTTTCAAAGATAGAGGTATTAAAAATATCAGCATATCTGTATCTAGGACTGTATCTAGGACTGACTCTGAAATTAATCGAATCTATGTTAAATGCCGACAGAGCCTAATAAATTGATTGAAAAGACTCTATTTCATAAAGATGAACTGTTGGTTCTAGCCTACGTTTCTCTCACAAATAGAGAGCTTTATTTTCAAGACTTACGATTTTAAAACTCACAACTTCTGGATTTTTACTGATTTATTATATTTGAATGGATATAAAAGAAATGCCAAAAATCACATTTATAAGGAACAAGTTGTTACCTCTTATATTTGTCATACATTTGATTTTGATTATGCACTGATACGGGACACCGATATGTACGAAA
>NW_023415707.1:112500-115000 GCF_013373865.1 Monomorium pharaonis | reverse complement strand
CGCTACTAAGGAAATCCTGGTTAGTTTCTTTTCCTCCGCTTAGTAATATGCTTAAATTCAGCGGGTGATCTCGCCTGCTCTGAGGTCGTCTATCGCGCTCTGTCTGTCGACGACGACGACGACGAGACGTCACGGGAAACGCAGAGAGAGATAGAGAGGGGGGGTGCCACGCCACGCGTCTCTCGATCTCCGACACACCGCGTGCGCGCGTGTGCGTGGAGAGAGAGACGCGCACGGACACGGCCGCCGCCTCCTCCCGCGTCCCATGATCCTCCTCGCGTGCGCGTCATACAGACGTGGTATCAGAGAGAATCCGCAAACGTTAATCCGACACGGATGCGACGGCAGACGGGTAAACAACGACCGAGCGTGCCGGTCCCCACATGTTATATACACGTACTTCGTGGACTCGGACACGCGATCGGCCCGTGCTCCGCCGCGATCCAACACCGGTGTCGAGAGAGCGAGCGAGCGAGCGAGCGTCTCGCCGCTGCTGCCGCTGCTCCGCGTCACCTCGACGAAGAGAACGCGCGCCGCGACTACTCTTCCAGCGTAACGATGCGCTTAACACCCCGTCTGTGTTCCGAGAGGAGTCCGTCGTCGAGCGCGCACCAGCTCCGAGAGACCGATATTGGGGATAGATTCCCCCCCTTGTGTCTCCGGACGGCGGCGCGAGGCGGACACCCTCCCGCGGGGTGGGCGCACGCGCGAGAGTAAACGCGCGTCTCTTCCCACACGCGTGTGCGTGTGTGCGTGTTTGGCGTGTCTCGCGTGTCGGGCACGCGAAGTGCTTCCGTCACGTTCTCCCATTTCATTTCAGACGACGCCCGGGGCGCGCGAGCGCGGACGCCACGCGGCGGAAGACCGAGAGAGAGCGAGAGAGGAGGAGAGGCGTTCGCTCTCGATCCGTTCCTCGTCGCCTCTTCGGCTCTTGCCTACCGCGCGTTCTTGCGTCGTGCGCGCAGCCTCCTGCGGGCGAACGTCCAGCGATCGCTCGTACGCTCAGTAAAGTGCGCAAGCAGTTTGTTGGTGCTAAAACGACCCTCAGCCAGGCGTGGTCCGGGAATTGTATCCGTGGACCGCAATGTGCGTTCGAAATGTCGATGTTCATGTGTCCTGCAGTTCACAAGTTGACGCGCAATTAGCTGCGTTCTTCATCGACCCACGAGCCAAGTGATCCACCGTTCAGGGTAATCGTTCTCTTATCCGCGTTCTTGCGAACGCAGAGCTTTCAAATACTTTCCGTATGCATCTTCATCTCTCCCTCTACCCGAGACCTAACCGGTTCGGGATCGAGGAAGAGGAGGGTGGCCCTTCGATCAGCCTGGCCGCGCGTCCGAGCACGCGCGGACCGCCGCCCCGTTTACGGGGGCTACGGCACAACGGGCGGGGATTACACGCGACGAATTTGCCGTCGAGAGCGAACGGAGCGTCTTCTCGAGCGTCTTCCCTTCCCAACTCTCTCACTCTCGAGCTCTCTTCCGAGAGCCGAGGGAGGGTGAGACGACGCCGAGAGCCGGGGCGAAAGTCTTTGAAAAACCATCGGGCGGGAGCGCGACGCGCTCGCCCCTCTAGCGCGCCAAAACGGCACACCGCTCTGCGCGCGTAGCGCGCGCGGCGGCGGGCACGTCTCCTGCGCGCTCTCAGGTTACCACCGGTAGGCGCGCGCGCGACGGCGCGGCCTCGCTCCTGTATCGCTCGCCTCGTGCGTACGCGAAGGCACAATGGTCGCCTCCTCTCTCTCTTCTACGCGACAACGGGACGACACGTCCCGAGGGGGAGAAAGAGAATTGGCCCCAAAGCGTTCGCGCTCCGACGCGACAACGGCACGCGCGCACACCTCACCTCGGTGTTGCGCGCGTCGTGGTATCCCCGCGTCGTATCGCAACAAATGTTATTCGGCGGCGTGTGCGCCGATCTCTCGATCGACCGTCCCGCGTTCGCGCGACTTGCGCGGCGCAGAGGCGAGAGAGTCTCGGCGGCACAGCCGAGCCGCGAGTGGTAGCGCCGCCCGGAGGGCGCGCGCGCGCGCGCAAGCGCGCGCGCGCGCCAACGACGCTCCTCTCGTACTACCGTCAATTCCATTTCTCCAATTTGTCTCTCTCCCATTCTTTACTCCAGTCGCCGACCCGGCCCGCGCCGCGCTTACCCCTAAGGGGCAAGAAGCGGTGAGCAAGGGGGACCTCCGTTAATAACGTTAATGATCCTTCCGCAGGTTCACCTACGGAAACCTTGTTACGACTTTTACTTCCTCTAAATGATCAAGTTTGGTCATCTTCCCGGCAACATCGGCAATGCCGACGCATTGCCGCGCACCAGTCCGAAGACCTCACTAAATCATTCAATCGGTAGTAGCGACGGGCGGTGTGTACAAAGGGCAGGGACGTAATCAACGCGAGCTTATGACTCGCGCTTACTGGGAATTCCTCGTTCATGGGGAACAATTGCAAGCCCCAATCCCTAGCACGAAGGAGGTTCAGCGGGTTACCCGGGCCTTTCG
>NW_023415707.1:107500-110000 GCF_013373865.1 Monomorium pharaonis | reverse complement strand
CGAGACGCGAAGGACGCGCTCGTTCGTGTCGCTCGGCTCGCCGAGCGCACCGCACCTCTTATAATACCCAACCGTGCGGCCAGGCGGTCGGCGACGCACGGTGAATAGCACGGCGGTATACGGGCGAAGCGGCCGAGATCTCGACGCCCGAGGGACTTAGCCGCTCGGGAGCGGCGAGCACGGTCGTTACCTCCGGTCTCGGTCGACTCGCGAAGGCCTTCGGGACTGTAGCCGAAGACGCGACGCAGAGTCGCCCGCGATACGATCACAAATCATTGTTCCGTGTTTCACATTTAACGTTTCGAGCCTCGGGATACTCGTACGGAACGCACGAGACGCGAAAGACGCGCTCGAACCATCGTCCCTGTCGCTCGACTCGTCGAGCGCACCGCACCTCTTATAATACCCAACCGGCCGGCCAGGCGGTCGGCGACGCACGGTGAATAGCACGGCGGTATACGGGCGAAACGGGCGAGATCTCGACGCCCGAGGGACTTAGCCGCTCGGGCGCGGCGAGCACGGTCGTTACCTCCGGCGGCGCTCGGGACGTCGGAGGTACCTCCGGTCCCGCTCGACGTCGTCGGTGCCTCCGGCCTCGTTCGGGCGCCGACGATACCTCCGGCCGCGCTCGCGGTCGTCACCTCCGGCCTCGCTCGACGCCGTCGACACCTCCGGCCTCGCTCGAAGCCGTCGTTACCTCCGGCCGCGTACGCGGTCGTCACCTCCGGCCGCGTACGCGGTCGTCACCTCCGGCCGCGCTCGCGGTCGTCGCCTCCGGCCCCGCTCGACGCCGTCGTTACCTCCGGCCGAGTCCTACGGTCAGCCTCGGCCTGATATATATACATACATACATACATACATACATACATACATACATACATACATGCATGCATGCATGCATGCATGCATGCATGCATACATACATACATACATACATACATACATACATACATACATACATACATACATACATATACATATATATATATATATATATATATATATATATATATATGTATATATATAAGATTGCGCTATTACGTTTAATTCTCATCTCGCTTACTTTCGACATTTTGTCGAAAATGACTAACGGAAAATAAGTCGTCTCGCTCATTCTGCCTCTGACTACCGTACGTTACACAATTGTCTCTAGCGCTTTGTCGAATACTCTGTGTGTTGTTGCTCCTTTTAATATTGTGTTTTAAGATCTGCTATTAACATAAAATATAAGTTTACAGTTTTCTGCAATACGCATACCAGTTTATGTTATTCGTAACGACGGTTTCCGTCGTTTTTAATCTTATAAATTTATTTTAATATGAAAACCGACTTACGAAAATATTTCATTATTTTTCATTTTATTATTAATTTGATTACACTATTGATTGGTTTACGTTTTTATTTATTATGACATAATTTGATACGCAATGAGCTGTTTTATGGTTGTTCAATGGTCATCTTGTTCAACTGTTTAATTATATTTTCGTGTCCATCCTTTCATTCATGTTTTAAGTTCATACATATTGGTAATGTATTATGACTGAAGATGACTAAGTATAGTCGAAACGTTTCTCCAACACAGTGCTATTAGTCGCGTTTATAATTATATAATGTTTACCTAATTAATTATAATGCTATTGAGAAAATTTGCCTTGGCTGTTTATCATATTATTTTTGCTTAGCATTAACGAGCCCTTTATAATTGTTTGTATTGTCGCTTACCTTCGCTACTTACTCGACTCCGACGACGTTATCCGGCTCGCCGTCGTCGATCGCCTACCTACGGTCCCGCTTACGCGCCGTCGTTACCTCCGGTCTCAACCGCGGTCGTCACCTCCGATCTCAAACGCGGCCGTTACCTCCGGCGGCGAAAATTTTCATATCCGTAATTAGATATTCACACATATAAGCATATATACTTACATATACGAAATATATATGCAAAGAGACATTGACCTATTTCGTTTAAGCATCAGTTCGAATACTCCCGTCGCCGCCCCGCGAGATTCAACCCGTCGTCGTTCCCGCCGGTCTCGCTCGCGTCCATCGTCGATATCCCTCCGGGCACACTCGAGCGCCGTCGTTACCTCCGGTCTCGCGCACGTACGTCGTTGATACCTCCGGCCCTAATGGCAGTCAGTACCTCCAGCGTCGAAAATACTCTCGTACGTATCACTTATACACAAACTTACATATACTAAACCAGGGTAATGTAAATGCAAATTAAAAAATAATGCATTACTTATTATTTTTTTAATAAATAATTATTTCTTTACTCATTAATTATTAAGAAAGTAATGCGTAATGAAAAAAGTCGCATTATACTTATTAAAAAGGTAATGCGTAATGAAAAAAATCGCATTAGTTATTAAAAAAGTAATGCGTAATGAAAAAAAATCGCATTACTTATTAAAAAAGTAATGCGCAATGAAAAAAGTCGCATTACTTATTTAAAAAGTAATGCGTGATAAAAAAAATCGCATTACTTATTAAGAAAGTA
>NW_023415707.1:95000-97500 GCF_013373865.1 Monomorium pharaonis | reverse complement strand
GCGCTCGGTGAGCGCGCGCCCCGCGGAAGATCGAAACGAGCGTACGAACGGGCGAGCGAGCGAGCGAGCGAGCGGGCGGGCGGGCGAAAGCTTCGCCATCGCTGCTGCTCGGAGGTGTCGTTACTCCGCCGCCGGCGTCTTGCGAGCCGGTCGGCGACACTCTCTCATTTTTCTCTTCTGTCGTTACACTTCTTCTGTCAATTTCATTTCGTGTCATTTCAAGTTTTCTCATTCTCCCATATACGAACGGCGTGTGTAAAGCGCCGTTCAGCCCCGACGTTAGATCGACTGTGCGCGATGCACATCGGTCATCTCGGAACCTTGCGTTTGAATATAATTTCGCTACGGTGTACAAGTAAGCGGGAAGAGAGAGCGGCGCGAGACCGCTCACCTTCCGCCACTAGTCTCCGTGGAGTTGATGTTCGGTAAGCGCGACGATGCGTCCGGACACGTTCGTCTAAGAACGCGGGACGATCGCGCGGCCAACACTACGTGTGCGCGCCACATAAGAGCCATTCGGTCTTGCGACACCGACTCGTGGCAATGCTGTGTTTGAAAAATGTGCGTTGCGTACCTGAAAAAAGAAACGGAAGGGAAAAAGTGCCAGCGCGCTCTGTACGTAAGGGCTCGAGCGTGTACGGCTTCGTCGCCGTCGTCGTCGACGTCGCCGCCGCCCCGGAGCACCCCGCTTCGAGAGTCGAGTATCGACGAGGTGACGCATAGTCGCCCGCGATACGATCAAATCATGGTCCGTGTTTCACCATTTGACGTTCCGAGCTTCGGGAGACTCTTACGGAACGCACGAGACGCGAAGGACGCGCTCGTTCGTGTCGCTCGGCTCGCCGAGCGCACCGCACCTCTTATAATACCCAACCGTGCGGCCAGGCGGTCGGCGACGCACGGTGAATAGCACGGCGGTATACGGGCGAAGCGGCCGAGATCTCGACGCCCGAGGGACTTAGCCGCTCGGGAGCGGCGAGCACGGTCGTTACCTCCGGTCTCGGTCGACTCGCGAAGGCCTTCGGGACTGTAGCCGAAGACGCGACGCAGAGTCGCCCGCGATACGATCACAAATCATTGTTCCGTGTTTCACATTTAACGTTTCGAGCCTCGGGATACTCGTACGGAACGCACGAGACGCGAAAGACGCGCTCGAACCATCGTCCCTGTCGCTCGACTCGTCGAGCGCACCGCACCTCTTATAATACCCAACCGGCCGGCCAGGCGGTCGGCGACGCACGGTGAATAGCACGGCGGTATACGGGCGAAACGGGCGAGATCTCGACGCCCGAGGGACTTAGCCGCTCGGGCGCGGCGAGCACGGTCGTTACCTCCGGCGGCGCTCGGGACGTCGGAGGTACCTCCGGTCCCGCTCGACGTCGTCGGTGCCTCCGGCCTCGTTCGGGCGCCGACGATACCTCCGGCCGCGCTCGCGGTCGTCACCTCCGGCCTCGCTCGACGCCGTCGACACCTCCGGCCTCGCTCGAAGCCGTCGTTACCTCCGGCCGCGTACGCGGTCGTCACCTCCGGCCGCGTACGCGGTCGTCACCTCCGGCCGCGCTCGCGGTCGTCGCCTCCGGCCCCGCTCGACGCCGTCGTTACCTCCGGCCGAGTCCTACGGTCAGCCTCGGCCTGATATATATACATACATACATACATACATACATACATACATACATACATACATGCATGCATGCATGCATGCATGCATGCATGCATACATACATACATACATACATACATACATACATACATACATACATACATACATACATATACATATATATATATATATATATATATATATATATATATATATATGTATATATATAAGATTGCGCTATTACGTTTAATTCTCATCTCGCTTACTTTCGACATTTTGTCGAAAATGACTAACGGAAAATAAGTCGTCTCGCTCATTCTGCCTCTGACTACCGTACGTTACACAATTGTCTCTAGCGCTTTGTCGAATACTCTGTGTGTTGTTGCTCCTTTTAATATTGTGTTTTAAGATCTGCTATTAACATAAAATATAAGTTTACAGTTTTCTGCAATACGCATACCAGTTTATGTTATTCGTAACGACGGTTTCCGTCGTTTTTAATCTTATAAATTTATTTTAATATGAAAACCGACTTACGAAAATATTTCATTATTTTTCATTTTATTATTAATTTGATTACACTATTGATTGGTTTACGTTTTTATTTATTATGACATAATTTGATACGCAATGAGCTGTTTTATGGTTGTTCAATGGTCATCTTGTTCAACTGTTTAATTATATTTTCGTGTCCATCCTTTCATTCATGTTTTAAGTTCATACATATTGGTAATGTATTATGACTGAAGATGACTAAGTATAGTCGAAACGTTTCTCCAACACAGTGCTATTAGTCGCGTTTATAATTATATAATGTTTACCTAATTAATTATAATGCTATTGAGAAAATTTGCCTTGGCTGTTTATCATATTATTTTTGCTTAGCATTAACGAGCC
>NW_023415707.1:80000-82500 GCF_013373865.1 Monomorium pharaonis | reverse complement strand
CATGCATGCATGCATGCATGCATACATACATACATACATACATACATACATACATACATACATACATACATACATACATACATATACATATATATATATATATATATATATATATATATATATATATGTATATATATAAGATTGCGCTATTACGTTTAATTCTCATCTCGCTTACTTTCGACATTTTGTCGAAAATGACTAACGGAAAATAAGTCGTCTCGCTCATTCTGCCTCTGACTACCGTACGTTACACAATTGTCTCTAGCGCTTTGTCGAATACTCTGTGTGTTGTTGCTCCTTTTAATATTGTGTTTTAAGATCTGCTATTAACATAAAATATAAGTTTACAGTTTTCTGCAATACGCATACCAGTTTATGTTATTCGTAACGACGGTTTCCGTCGTTTTTAATCTTATAAATTTATTTTAATATGAAAACCGACTTACGAAAATATTTCATTATTTTTCATTTTATTATTAATTTGATTACACTATTGATTGGTTTACGTTTTTATTTATTATGACATAATTTGATACGCAATGAGCTGTTTTATGGTTGTTCAATGGTCATCTTGTTCAACTGTTTAATTATATTTTCGTGTCCATCCTTTCATTCATGTTTTAAGTTCATACATATTGGTAATGTATTATGACTGAAGATGACTAAGTATAGTCGAAACGTTTCTCCAACACAGTGCTATTAGTCGCGTTTATAATTATATAATGTTTACCTAATTAATTATAATGCTATTGAGAAAATTTGCCTTGGCTGTTTATCATATTATTTTTGCTTAGCATTAACGAGCCCTTTATAATTGTTTGTATTGTCGCTTACCTTCGCTACTTACTCGACTCCGACGACGTTATCCGGCTCGCCGTCGTCGATCGCCTACCTACGGTCCCGCTTACGCGCCGTCGTTACCTCCGGTCTCAACCGCGGTCGTCACCTCCGATCTCAAACGCGGCCGTTACCTCCGGCGGCGAAAATTTTCATATCCGTAATTAGATATTCACACATATAAGCATATATACTTACATATACGAAATATATATGCAAAGAGACATTGACCTATTTCGTTTAAGCATCAGTTCGAATACTCCCGTCGCCGCCCCGCGAGATTCAACCCGTCGTCGTTCCCGCCGGTCTCGCTCGCGTCCATCGTCGATATCCCTCCGGGCACACTCGAGCGCCGTCGTTACCTCCGGTCTCGCGCACGTACGTCGTTGATACCTCCGGCCCTAATGGCAGTCAGTACCTCCAGCGTCGAAAATACTCTCGTACGTATCACTTATACACAAACTTACATATACTAAACCAGGGTAATGTAAATGCAAATTAAAAAATAATGCATTACTTATTATTTTTTTAATAAATAATTATTTCTTTACTCATTAATTATTAAGAAAGTAATGCGTAATGAAAAAAGTCGCATTATACTTATTAAAAAGGTAATGCGTAATGAAAAAAATCGCATTAGTTATTAAAAAAGTAATGCGTAATGAAAAAAATCGCATTACTTATTAAAAAAGTAATGCGCAATGAAAAAAGTCGCATTACTTATTTAAAAAGTAATGCGTGATAAAAAAAATCGCATTACTTATTAAGAAAGTAATGCGCAATGAGAAAAATCGTATTGCTTACGTATTAAAAAGGTAATGCTTAATGAATAAAAATCGCAATTAATTATTAAGAAAGTAATGCGTAATAAAAAAAAAATTTACATTACTTATTAAAAAAATAATGCGTAATGAAAAAGATCGCCTTACTTATTAGGAAAGTAATGCGTAATGAAAAAAATCGCCTTACTTATTTCAAAAGTAATGCGTAATGAAAAAAATTGCATTACATATTTAAAAAAAAGTAATGCGCAATCAAAAAAAAAAAAAAAAAAAAAAAACCGCATTACTTATTAAAAAAGTAATGCGCAATGAAAAAAATCGCATTACTTATTAATAAAGTAATGCGCAATGAAAAAAATCGCATTACTTATTAAAAAAGTAATGCGCAATGAAAAAAGTCGCATTACTTATTTAAAAAGTAATGCGTGATAAAAAAAATCGCATTACTTATTAAGAAAGTAATGCGCAATGAGAAAAATCGTATTACTTACGTATTAAAAAAGTAATGTGTAATGAAAAAAATCGCATTATTTATTAAAAAGGTAATGCGTAATGAAAAAAATCGCATTACTTATTTCAAAAGTAATGCTTATTGAATAAAAATCGCAATTAATTATTAAGAAAGTAATGCGTAATAAAAAAAAAAATTTACATTACTTATTAAAAAAATAATGCGTAATGAAAAAGATCGCCTTACTTATTAGGAAAGTAATGCGTAATGAAAAAAATCGCCTTACTTATTTCAAAAGTAATGCGTAATGAAAAAAATTGCATTACATATTTAAAAAAAAAGTAATGCGCAATAAAAAAAAAAAACCGCATTACTTATTAAAAAAGTAATGCGCAATGAAAAAAATCGCACTAAGACTTATTAAGAAAGT
>NW_023415707.1:67500-75000 GCF_013373865.1 Monomorium pharaonis | reverse complement strand
TCTATCGCGCTCTGTCTGTCGACGACGACGACGACGAGACGTCACGGGAAACGCAGAGAGAGATAGAGAGGGGGGGTGCCACGCCACGCGTCTCTCGATCTCCGACACACCGCGTGCGCGCGTGTGCGTGGAGAGAGAGACGCGCACGGACACGGCCGCCGCCTCCTCCCGCGTCCCATGATCCTCCTCGCGTGCGCGTCATACAGACGTGGTATCAGAGAGAATCCGCAAACGTTAATCCGACACGGATGCGACGGCAGACGGGTAAACAACGACCGAGCGTGCCGGTCCCCACATGTTATATACACGTACTTCGTGGACTCGGACACGCGATCGGCCCGTGCTCCGCCGCGATCCAACACCGGTGTCGAGAGAGCGAGCGAACGAGCGAGCGTCTCGCCGCTGCTGCCGCTGCTCCGCGTCACCTCGACGAAGAGAACGCGCGCCGCGACTACTCTTCCAGCGTAACGATGCGCTTAACACCCCGTCTGTGTTCCGAGAGGAGTCCGTCGTCGAGCGCGCACCAGCTCCGAGAGACCGATATTGGGGATAGATTCCCCCCCTTGTGTCTCCGGACGGCGGCGCGAGGCGGACACCCTCCCGCGGGGTGGGCGCACGCGCGAGAGTAAACGCGCGTCTCTTCCCACACGCGTGTGCGTGTGTGCGTGTTTGGCGTGTCTCGCGTGTCGGGCACGCGAAGTGCTTCCGTCACGTTCTCCCATTTCATTTCAGACGACGCCCGGGGCGCGCGAGCGCGGACGCCACGCGGCGGAAGACCGAGAGAGAGCGAGAGAGGAGGAGAGGCGTTCGCTCTCGATCCGTTCCTCGTCGCCTCTTCGGCTCTTGCCTACCGCGCGTTCTTGCGTCGTGCGCGCAGCCTCCTGCGGGCGAACGTCCAGCGATCGCTCGTACGCTCAGTAAAGTGCGCAAGCAGTTTGTTGGTGCTAAAACGACCCTCAGCCAGGCGTGGTCCGGGAATTGTATCCGTGGACCGCAATGTGCGTTCGAAATGTCGATGTTCATGTGTCCTGCAGTTCACAAGTTGACGCGCAATTAGCTGCGTTCTTCATCGACCCACGAGCCAAGTGATCCACCGTTCAGGGTAATCGTTCTCTTATCCGCGTTCTTGCGAACGCAGAGCTTTCAAATACTTTCCGTATGCATCTTCATCTCTCCCTCTACCCGAGACCTAACCGGTTCGGGATCGAGGAAGAGGAGGGTGGCCCTTCGATCAGCCTGGCCGCGCGTCCGAGCACGCGCGGACCGCCGCCCCGTTTACGGGGGCTACGGCACAACGGGCGGGGATTACACGCGACGAATTTGCCGTCGAGAGCGAACGGAGCGTCTTCTCGAGCGTCTTCCCTTCCCAACTCTCTCACTCTCGAGCTCTCTTCCGAGAGCCGAGGGAGGGTGAGACGACGCCGAGAGCCGGGGCGAAAGTCTTTGAAAAACCATCGGGCGGGAGCGCGACGCGCTCGCCCCTCTAGCGCGCCAAAACGGCACACCGCTCTGCGCGCGTAGCGCGCGCGGCGGCGGGCACGTCTCCTGCGCGCTCTCAGGTTACCACCGGTAGGCGCGCGCGCGACGGCGCGGCCTCGCTCCTGTATCGCTCGCCTCGTGCGTACGCGAAGGCACAATGGTCGCCTCCTCTCTCTCTTCTACGCGACAACGGGACGACACGTCCCGAGGGGGAGAAAGAGAATTGGCCCCAAAGCGTTCGCGCTCCGACGCGACAACGGCACGCGCGCACACCTCACCTCGGTGTTGCGCGCGTCGTGGTATCCCCGCGTCGTATCGCAACAAATGTTATTCGGCGGCGTGTGCGCCGATCTCTCGATCGACCGTCCCGCGTTCGCGCGACTTGCGCGGCGCAGAGGCGAGAGAGTCTCGGCGGCACAGCCGAGCCGCGAGTGGTAGCGCCGCCCGGAGGGCGCGCGCGCGCGCGCAAGCGCGCGCGCGCGCCAACGACGCTCCTCTCGTACTACCGTCAATTCCATTTCTCCAATTTGTCTCTCTCCCATTCTTTACTCCAGTCGCCGACCCGGCCCGCGCCGCGCTTACCCCTAAGGGGCAAGAAGCGGTGAGCAAGGGGGACCTCCGTTAATAACGTTAATGATCCTTCCGCAGGTTCACCTACGGAAACCTTGTTACGACTTTTACTTCCTCTAAATGATCAAGTTTGGTCATCTTCCCGGCAACATCGGCAATGCCGACGCATTGCCGCGCACCAGTCCGAAGACCTCACTAAATCATTCAATCGGTAGTAGCGACGGGCGGTGTGTACAAAGGGCAGGGACGTAATCAACGCGAGCTTATGACTCGCGCTTACTGGGAATTCCTCGTTCATGGGGAACAATTGCAAGCCCCAATCCCTAGCACGAAGGAGGTTCAGCGGGTTACCCGGGCCTTTCGGCCAGGGAACACACGCTGATTCCTTCAGTGTAGCGCGCGTGCGGCCCAGAACATCTAAGGGCATCACAGACCTGTTATTGCTCAATCTCGTGCGGCTAGAAGCCGCCTGTCCCTCTAAGAAGATTTGTTTGTACGTTGGTAGTAAAAACCCGCCGGCCGAAGCCGGGGGCCTTCAAGATACCATAAGGTACGCCTATTTAGCAGGCTAGAGTCTCGTTCGTTATCGGAATTAACCAGACAAATCGCTCCACCAACTAAGAACGGCCATGCACCACCACCCACCGAATCAAGAAAGAGCTATCAATCTGTCAATCCTTCCGGTGTCTGGGCCTGGTGAGGTTTCCCGTGTTGAGTCAAATTAAGCCGCAGGCTCCACTCCTGGTGGTGCCCTTCCGTCAATTCCTTTAAGTTTCAGCTTTGCAACCATACTTCCCCCGGAACCCAAAAGCTTTGGTTTCCCGGAAGCTGCCCGCCGAGTCATCGGAGGAACTTCGGCGGATCGCTAGCTGGCATCGTTTATGGTTAGAACTAGGGCGGTATCTGATCGCCTTCGAACCTCTAACTTTCGTTCTTGATTAATGAAAACATTTTTGGCAAATGCTTTCGCTTCTGTCCGTCTTGCGACGATCCAAGAATTTCACCTCTAACGTCGCAATACGAATGCCCCCATCTGTCCCTATTAATCATTACCTCGGGGTTCCGAAAACCAACAAAATAGAACCGAGGTCCTATTCCATTATTCCATGCACGCAGTATTCAGGCGAGGATAGCCTGCTTTAAGCACTCTAATTTGTTCAAAGTAAACGTACCGGCCCGACTCGACACTCAGTAAAGAGCACCGCGACGGGATATTAGTTGGGCCGCCCCTCGCGAGGCTAAGCCCACCGGTAGGACGTCCCACATCACGCCAGTTAGACACCGCGAGCGGTGAACCGACGGTGTGCGACACAGATTCAACTACGAGCTTTTTAACCGCAACAACTTTAATATACGCTATTGGAGCTGGAATTACCGCGGCTGCTGGCACCAGACTTGCCCTCCAATGGATCCTCGTTAAAGGATTTAAAGTGTACTCATTCCGATTACGGGGCCTCGGATGAGTCCCGTATCGTTATTTTTCGTCACTACCTCCCCGTGCCGGGAGTGGGTAATTTGCGCGCCTGCTGCCTTCCTTGGATGTGGTAGCCGTTTCTCAGGCTCCCTCTCCGGAATCGAACCCTGATTCCCCGTTACCCGTTACAACCATGGTAGGCGCAGAACCTACCATCGACAGTTGATAAGGCAGACATTTGAAAGATGCGTCGCCGGTGCTAGGACCGTGCGATCAGCACAAAGTTATTCAGAGTCACCAAAGTAAACGGTGGACGCAACGGAGACCGCGCGCCACCGATTGGTTTTGATCTAATAAAAGCGTCCCTTCCATCACTGGTCGGGACTCTGTTTTGCATGTATTAGCTCTAGAATTACCACAGTTATCCAAGTAAATGTTGGTACAATCTAATGAACCATAACTGATTTAATGAGCCATTCGCGGTTTCACCTTAATTCGGCATGCACTGAGACATGCATGGCTTAATCTTTGAGACAAGCATATGACTACTGGCAGGATCAACCAGGGAGCTACTACGTGCGTGCGCGCGCTGCGTGAGCGGCGAGGCACTAGCTCGTCGTCGTCCGCGTCGTCGACTCCGAGAACGCGCGCTCGGTGAGCGCGCGCCCCGCGGAAGATCGAAACGAGCGTACGAACGGGCGAGCGAGCGAGCGAGCGAGCGGGCGGGCGGGCGAAAGCTTCGCCATCGCTGCTGCTCGGAGGTGTCGTTACTCCGCCGCCGGCGTCTTGCGAGCCGGTCGGCGACACTCTCTCATTTTTCTCTTCTGTCGTTACACTTCTTCTGTCAATTTCATTTCGTGTCATTTCAAGTTTTCTCATTCTCCCATATACGAACGGCGTGTGTAAAGCGCCGTTCAGCCCCGACGTTAGATCGACTGTGCGCGATGCACATCGGTCATCTCGGAACCTTGCGTTTGAATATAATTTCGCTACGGTGTACAAGTAAGCGGGAAGAGAGAGCGGCGCGAGACCGCTCACCTTCCGCCACTAGTCTCCGTGGAGTTGATGTTCGGTAAGCGCGACGATGCGTCCGGACACGTTCGTCTAAGAACGCGGGACGATCGCGCGGCCAACACTACGTGTGCGCGCCACATAAGAGCCATTCGGTCTTGCGACACCGACTCGTGGCAATGCTGTGTTTGAAAAATGTGCGTTGCGTACCTGAAAAAAGAAACGGAAGGGAAAAAGTGCCAGCGCGCTCTGTACGTAAGGGCTCGAGCGTGTACGGCTTCGTCGCCGTCGTCGTCGACGTCGCCGCCGCCCCGGAGCACCCCGCTTCGAGAGTCGAGTATCGACGAGGTGACGCATAGTCGCCCGCGATACGATCAAATCATGGTCCGTGTTTCACCATTTGACGTTCCGAGCTTCGGGAGACTCTTACGGAACGCACGAGACGCGAAGGACGCGCTCGTTCGTGTCGCTCGGCTCGCCGAGCGCACCGCACCTCTTATAATACCCAACCGTGCGGCCAGGCGGTCGGCGACGCACGGTGAATAGCACGGCGGTATACGGGCGAAGCGGCCGAGATCTCGACGCCCGAGGGACTTAGCCGCTCGGGAGCGGCGAGCACGGTCGTTACCTCCGGTCTCGGTCGACTCGCGAAGGCCTTCGGGACTGTAGCCGAAGACGCGACGCAGAGTCGCCCGCGATACGATCACAAATCATTGTTCCGTGTTTCACATTTAACGTTTCGAGCCTCGGGATACTCGTACGGAACGCACGAGACGCGAAAGACGCGCTCGAACCATCGTCCCTGTCGCTCGACTCGTCGAGCGCACCGCACCTCTTATAATACCCAACCGGCCGGCCAGGCGGTCGGCGACGCACGGTGAATAGCACGGCGGTATACGGGCGAAACGGGCGAGATCTCGACGCCCGAGGGACTTAGCCGCTCGGGCGCGGCGAGCACGGTCGTTACCTCCGGCGGCGCTCGGGACGTCGGAGGTACCTCCGGTCCCGCTCGACGTCGTCGGTGCCTCCGGCCTCGTTCGGGCGCCGACGATACCTCCGGCCGCGCTCGCGGTCGTCACCTCCGGCCTCGCTCGACGCCGTCGACACCTCCGGCCTCGCTCGAAGCCGTCGTTACCTCCGGCCGCGTACGCGGTCGTCACCTCCGGCCGCGTACGCGGTCGTCACCTCCGGCCGCGCTCGCGGTCGTCGCCTCCGGCCCCGCTCGACGCCGTCGTTACCTCCGGCCGAGTCCTACGGTCAGCCTCGGCCTGATATATATACATACATACATACATACATACATACATACATACATACATACATGCATGCATGCATGCATGCATGCATGCATGCATACATACATACATACATACATACATACATACATACATACATACATACATACATACATACATATACATATATATATATATATATATATATATATATATATATATATATATGTATATATATAAGATTGCGCTATTACGTTTAATTCTCATCTCGCTTACTTTCGACATTTTGTCGAAAATGACTAACGGAAAATAAGTCGTCTCGCTCATTCTGCCTCTGACTACCGTACGTTACACAATTGTCTCTAGCGCTTTGTCGAATACTCTGTGTGTTGTTGCTCCTTTTAATATTGTGTTTTAAGATCTGCTATTAACATAAAATATAAGTTTACAGTTTTCTGCAATACGCATACCAGTTTATGTTATTCGTAACGACGGTTTCCGTCGTTTTTAATCTTATAAATTTATTTTAATATGAAAACCGACTTACGAAAATATTTCATTATTTTTCATTTTATTATTAATTTGATTACACTATTGATTGGTTTACGTTTTTATTTATTATGACATAATTTGATACGCAATGAGCTGTTTTATGGTTGTTCAATGGTCATCTTGTTCAACTGTTTAATTATATTTTCGTGTCCATCCTTTCATTCATGTTTTAAGTTCATACATATTGGTAATGTATTATGACTGAAGATGACTAAGTATAGTCGAAACGTTTCTCCAACACAGTGCTATTAGTCGCGTTTATAATTATATAATGTTTACCTAATTAATTATAATGCTATTGAGAAAATTTGCCTTGGCTGTTTATCATATTATTTTTGCTTAGCATTAACGAGCCCTTTATAATTGTTTGTATTGTCGCTTACCTTCGCTACTTACTCGACTCCGACGACGTTATCCGGCTCGCCGTCGTCGATCGCCTACCTACGGTCCCGCTTACGCGCCGTCGTTACCTCCGGTCTCAACCGCGGTCGTCACCTCCGATCTCAAACGCGGCCGTTACCTCCGGCGGCGAAAATTTTCATATCCGTAATTAGATATTCACACATATAAGCATATATACTTACATATACGAAATATATATGCAAAGAGACATTGACCTATTTCGTTTAAGCATCAGTTCGAATACTCCCGTCGCCGCCCCGCGAGATTCAACCCGTCGTCGTTCCCGCCGGTCTCGCTCGCGTCCATCGTCGATATCCCTCCGGGCACACTCGAGCGCCGTCGTTACCTCCGGTCTCGCGCACGTACGTCGTTGATACCTCCGGCCCTAATGGCAGTCAGTACCTCCAGCGTCGAAAATACTCTCGTACGTATCACTTATACACAAACTTACATATACTAAACCAGGGTAATGTAAATGCAAATTAAAAAATAATGCATTACTTATTATTTTTTTAATAAATAATTATTTCTTTACTCATTAATTATTAAGAAAGTAATGCGTAATGAAAAAAGTCGCATTATACTTATTAAAAAGGTAATGCGTAATGAAAAAAATCGCATTAGTTATTAAAAAAGTAATGCGTAATGAAAAAAATCGCATTACTTATTAAAAAAGTAATGCGCAATGAAAAAAGTCGCATTACTTATTTAAAAAGTAATGCGTGATAAAAAAAATCGCATTACTTATTAAGAAAGTAATGCGCAATGAGAAAAATCGTATTGCTTACGTATTAAAAAGGTAATGCTTAATGAATAAAAATCGCAATTAATTATTAA
>NW_023415707.1:42500-62500 GCF_013373865.1 Monomorium pharaonis | reverse complement strand
AACAGGCGCGCCGATACTCCATCTGGTCCTGGAGCCGAAGAGCGTGACATCCGAGTTAATTTGATGTCTTCCTTTTTGATTGGTTCCCATATTCCCCCTAGGATTGGGGACCTCTCTCTTGGTGGTGCTTCTTCCCCCTTGGTGGTCATTAAGTTGGACCAGAATGGCTCCATTATTTCCCTTGGTGGTTGCGGGGCGTTGTCCATCTGGTTCAATATGTTGGACACACAGCGGCGCCTGTCCTTCTTCCACAGTGTCTGTGTCCATCCGTATTCCCGTCGTCTTGCCTCTCTCTTGTTCCTGGGTGCGGCCGGGGCGGTCCTTTTTCTTCTGTTCTGTCGTGGTGGTGGTGGAAAGACTTCCTTCAGGTATAGGGCTAGTTTTTGCAGAGTTCCCTCTTTGCCCGTTGCTCGTGCTTCCACTGCTATTTTGTGGAGCTTTTTCCCTTGGAAACCTTCATTATCGGCTGGTGCTCTTAGTGTGTTCAGGAAGGTCAGGAATTCTTCTCCCGTTTCTTCTTCTATGAGCTCTGGATCCGATGGTATTGGATTTTCGAGTTCCTCTATGAACCTTTTTACCATCTCTTTGTAATCTTTCCCCCTTCTTTTTCCTTTGATGGCTTCTATTGATCTTTGAGGGAAGCATCTCTGTAGTTCTTGGTTCATGAAGCGGGGCTGCTCGTTAGTCGTCAATTGAGCTTCCTTCCTTGCCAGCATTGCTGTTTCCTCGGCTGACCATCTAGCCTTATCGACTGCCGGTTGAAGCTGGGCATCGTACCAATCTTTATGGGCGCGTTGTTGATGCACCCCTCTTCCGATAGTCGTTGGGAATCTTCTCTCGCATCCGGGGAATCCGCACGGGTAGTCAGCATCATCTCCACGTCTTCGTCCAGTTGGGGCGGAGGGGCCGGCGGGCCCCCCGCCATCATCCGAGGCTTGGTTTCTTCTAGTAGCAGGGCCAACTAGTACGAATGGTGGGGCTGGCAACCCCACCACCCGGTGGCGCCGAAACCCCCTCTTTCCCCACGCTGCGACCAGGATAAACGGCCGACGTGGGGGGCGAGTCCCCTTTCGGGGGGTGGTTCGACTTGACCGACCTTTCGGAAAATTCCCGGAAGGTGCGATCCTGATAGCTACACGTCCCACCTACCTCTCTGCAAACTATGGACCCGAGAAAAAATCCCATCGAAATCGTCGGGATTCGAACCCGGGCCCACAGATTACAAAGCCAGCACTTAGTCCGTGAGCTACCGACTCGCCTTAAGAGAGTCATAGTTACTCCCGCCGTTTACCCGCGCTTGCTTGAATTTCTTCACGTTGACATTCAGAGCACTGGGCAGAAATCACATTGCGTCAACACCCGCGAGGGCCATCGCAATGCTTTGTTTTAATTAGACAGTCGGATTCCCCTAGTCCGTGCCAGTTCTGAGCTGAGCGTTGAATGGCGGCCGAAGAGGACGACCACGACGGCTCGCGCCGCCACGGAAGCCTCGCAGCAAGGAAGATCCGCGGGAGGCCAAGGCACGGGACCGAGCTCGGATCCCGCGTTCGGCGCGAGAACACCGAGCGTTCACCTCGCCCAGGCCCGGCACGTCAGCCAGACCCGCTTCCCGACCAAGCCCGACACGCCCCGCTCCTCAGAGCCAATCCTTATTCCGAAGTTACGGATCCAATTTGCCGACTTCCCTTACCTACATTAGTCTATCGACTAGAGGCTCTTTACCTTGGAGACCTGCTGCGGATATGGGTACGAACCGGCGCGACACCTCCACGTGGCCCTCTCCTGGATTTTCAAGGTCCGAGGGGAAGATCCGGACACCGCCGCAACTGCGGTGCTCTTCGCGTTCCAAACCCTATCTCCCTGCTAGAGGTTTCCAGGGAACTCGAACGCTTATACAGAAAAGAAAACTCTTCCCGGATCTCCCGACGGCGTCTCCAGGTCATTTTGGGTTACCCCGACGAACACTCTTACGAGGGCCCGAATTGTATGCGGTTCCGCTGCCGGGTTCCGGAATAGGAACCGGATTCCCTTTCGCCCGACGGGCGTGTGTCAGCCATATCTCTCTCACGCTCGTATTAAAAAAAATAATAATAATAATAACGAACGTGCGTGCGACACTAGAGTATCTGTACGCCGTCATTGACATAGGATTTCTCCTAGGGCTTAGGATCGACTGACTCGTGTGCAACGGCTGTTCACACGAAACCCTTCTCCACGTCAGTCCTCCAGGGCCTCGCTGGAGTATTTGCTACTACCACCAAGATCTGCACCGACGGCGGCTCCAGGCAGGAACTTTAATATACGCTATTGGAGCTGAATTAACCGCGGCTGCTGCTGGGCACCAATACTTGCCCTCCAGGGATACGAGAAGAGCACAGGAGATCGTTAAGATTTAAGTTGGACTCATTCCGATTACGGGCCTCGGATGATTTCCTTATCGTTCTTTTCGTCACTACCCTCCCCTGCCGGGAGTGGGTATTTGCGCGCCTGCTGGGGGCCTTCCTTGGATGTTGGTGCCGTTTCTCAGGCTCCCTCTCCGGAATCGAACCCGGATTCCCTTACCCGTTACAACCATGGTAGCCGCAGAACGCTACCAATCCGATACATTTGATAAGGCAGACATTTTGAAAGATTCGTCGCGGTGCTAGGACCGTGCGATCACACAAAGTCTATATCAGAGTCACCAAAGTAAACGGTGGAACGCACGTACGGAGACCCGCCTCCACCGATTGGTTTTGATCGAATAAAGCGTCCCTTCCTCACTGGTCGGGGACTCTGTTTTGCATGTCATTAGCTCTAGAAATTACCACATGTTATCCAGTAAATGTTGGTACAATCTAATGACCCAATAACTGATTTAATGAGCCATGCGCGGTTTCACCTATTCGGCATGATCACTGAGACATGCCATGCTATCAATATTTTGAGACAAGCATATGACTACTGGAATTCAGGTCAACCAGGAGAGCTACTACGTGCTGTGGCTGCGCTGCGTGGAGCGGCGAGGCACTAGCTCGTCGTCGGTCCGCGTCGTCGACTCCGAGAACGCGCGCTCCGTGGTGAGCGCGCAGCCAGCGGAAGACGAAACTAGCGACGACGGGCGAGGCGAGCAGAGGAGAGAGCGGCGGGCGGGCGAAACTTCGGCCCATAGCTGCCTGAGTGCCTTAGGTGTCTTTACCCGCCTCCGGCTCTTGCGAGCCGCGTCGGCGACACTCTCTCATTTTTCTCTTCTGTCGTACACTTCTTTCTTCTGTCAATTCATTTGTGTCATTTCAAGTTTCTCATTCTCCCATATCGAAACGGCGTGTGTCAAGCGCCGTTCAGCCCCCGACGTTAGATCGACTGATGCCGATGCACATCGGTCGATCTCGGAACCTTGCTTTGAAATAATTTCGCTACCGTGTACAAGTAGCGGGAAGAGCGGAGGAGAGCGGCCGGCGAGGACCGCCTCACCTTCCGCCTAGTCTCCGTGGATTTGATGTTCGTTAAGTCGCGACGATGCTCCGGACACGTTCGGTCTAAGAAACGCGGACGATTCGCGCGGCCAACAACTACGTGTGCGCGCCACTAAGAGCCATTCGGTCTTGCGACACACGCTCGTGGCAATGCTGTGTTTGAACAATGTTCGTTGCGTACCTGAAAAAAGAACGGAAGGGGAAAAAAGTGCCAGCCTGCTCTGTACGTAAGGGCGCGAGCGTGTATTACGGCTTCCGTCGCCGTAGGTCCGTCGACGTCGCCTCCGCCCCGGAGCACCCCGCTTCGAGAGTCGAGTAGTATCGACGAGGAGGTGACTCAATAGTCGCCCGCGATACGATCAAATAATGGTCCGTGTTTTCACACTTTGACGTTCGAGTTCGGGAGGACTCTTACGGAACGCACGAGACGCGAAGGGACGCCTCGTTCGGTCGCTTCGGCTCGCCGAGCCGCACCGCACCTCTTATAATACCCAAACCGTGCGGCCAGGCGGTCGGCGACGCACGGTGGAATATCACGGACGGTATAACGGGCGAAGAGCGGCCGAGATCTCGAGCCCGAGGGGACTTTGTAGCCGCTCGGGAAAGCGGCGAGCACGGTGTTAACCTCGGTCTCGGTCGACTCGCGAAGGCTTCGGGACTGTAGTCCGAGACGCGAGACCAGAGTCGCCCGCGCATACGATTCACAAAATCATTGTTCCGGTTTCACATTTAACGTTATGAGTCCTCGGGATTTCCTCGTTACGGAACGCACGAGACGCGAAAAGACGCGCATCGAACCATCGTCCCTGTCGCTCGTACTCGTCGAGCCAGCACCGCACCTCTTCTAATACCCAAACCGGCCGCCAGGCGGTCGCGACCGCAACGGGAATGTAAAACGGCGGATAATGGCGAAAGAGGCAAAGAGGCTACGAGCCCGCGGACCTTAGGCCGCTGCGGGCGCGGACGAGCACCGGTCGTTAGACACACCGCTCGGCGGCGGGACGTCGGAGGTACCCGGTCCCGCTCGGCACGTCTCGGTGCTCCGTCCGCGTTCGGGCGCCGACGATCCCTCCGACCGACGCTCGCGTCGTCACATCGGCCCTCATGCATCGTCGACGCCGTCGACACCTCCGGCCTCGCTCGAAAGCCGTCGTTCCTCGGCGCGTTACGCGGTCGTCACCTCCGGCCGCTACGCGGTCCGTCACCTCGCCGCCGCGCCGCGGTCGCGCCTCCGGCCCCGCCGACGCCGTCGGTTACCTCCGGCCGGAGTCCTACGGTCAGCCTCGTCCTGAATATATAATAAATACATACATACCTACATACATACATACTACATACATACATGCATGCATTGCATGCATGTGCATGCATGCATACATACATATACTTACTCATACATACATACATACATACATGACATACTAAAACATAAATACTACATTCATTATATTTATATATATATATATATTATATATTATATGTTTATATATATACAGATTGCGCTATTACGGTTAATTCTCTCTCGCTTACTTTCGAATTTTTGTCGAAAAGTGCTAAACGGGAAAAATAAGTCGTCTCGCTCATTCTGCTCTGACTACCGTACGGTTTACAACCCAAATTGTCTCTAGCGCTTGTCGATACTCTGTGTGTTGTTGCATTTTTTTATTTATATTGTTTTAAGATCCTGCCTTAACATCAAATATAGTTTACAGTTTTCTGCAATACGCATACCCAGTTTTATGTCATTCGTAAACGACGGTTTCCGTCGTTTTTTTTATCTAAAAATTGTATTTTAATATGAAAACCGGACTTACGACAATATATTCATTATTTTTCATTTTATTATTAATTTGATTACATATTGATTGGTTTACGGTTTTATTTATTATGACATAATTTGATTAACGTCATGAGCTGTTTTATGGGTGTTCAATGGTCATCTTGTTCAACTGTTTAATTTAATTTTTCGGTTCCATCCTTTCATCATGTTTTTAAGTTCATGTAATGTATTTAGGATGTAAGATTGACTGAAAGTAATATAGTCGAAAACGTTTCTTCCAACACAGTGCTATTAAGTCGGTTTATAAATATTAATTGTTTACCCTTAATTAATTATAATTGCTTAATTGAAAAATTTGCCTTGGTTTGTTTATTCATCTTATTTTTGCTTAGGCATTACAACGAGCCCTTTATAAACTTGTTTGTATGTGTCGCGGTTACCTTCGCTACTTACTCGACCGACGACGTTATCCAAGGATCGCCGTCGTCGATCGCCTACACGGTCCCGCTTACGCGCCGTCGTTGACCTCGCGTCTCAACCGCGGGTACGTCACCCATCCCGACTCTCAAAGCGGCCGTTACTCCGGCGGCGAAAATTTCATTATCGCTAATTAGATATTCACACATTCGAAGCATATATACTTACATAACGAAATATATATTGCAAGAGACATTGACCTATTTCGTTAAGCATCAGGTCGTAATACTCCGTCGCCGCCCCGCAGAATTCAACCCTGTCGCGTTCCCGCCGAGTCTCGCTCGCGCCATCGGTCGATATCCCTCGGGACCACTCGAGCGCCGTCGTACCTCCGGTTCTCGCGACGTACGTCCGTTGATCCATCGCGGCCCTAATGGCAGGTCATACCTCACAGCGTCGAAAAAATACTCTCGCGTACGTATCATTATTACACAAACTTACATTACTTAAACCAGGGTAAGGTATATGTAAATGCAATTAAAAAAATAATGCCAGTTACTTATTTTTTTATTTTAATAATCTTATTTCTTTACTCATTAATTATTAAAAAGTTAATGCGACGTTTAATGAAAAAAAAGTGCCATTTAATACTTATTACAAAGGTAAAGCGTTAATGAAAAAAATCGCATTAGTATTAAAAAAGTAGCGTTAATGAAAAAAAATCGCATTACTTATTAAAAAGTAATGCGCAATGAAAAAAGTCGCATAATATTTAAAACAGATATGCGTGATTAAAAAAATGATTATACTTATTAGAAAGTAATGCGCAATGAGAAAAATGTATTGCCTTTACGTTATATAAAAGGTAAATGCTTAATGAATAAAATCGCAACTTAATTATTAAGAAAGTAAATGCGTAATAAAAAAAAATTTACATTACTTATAAAAAAATAATGCGTAATAAAAAGATCGCCTACTTATAGGAAAGTAATGCCGAATGAAAAAAATCGCCTTACTTATTTCAAAGTTAATGCGTAATGAAAAAAAAAAAATTTGCATTACATATTTAAAAAAAAGTAATGCGACAATCAAAAAAAAAAACAAAAAAAAAAAAAAACCGCATATCTTATTAAAAACGTAATGCCGCATGAAAAAAATCCATTACGTATTAATAAGTTAATGCGCCAATGAAAAAAAAATCGCATTACTTATTAAAAAAGTAATGCGCAATGAAAAAGTCGCATTATTATTTAAAAGTAATGCGTTGATAAAAGAAAAATCGCATTACTTCATTAAGAAAGTAATGCGCAAAAATTAGAAAAATCTGATTACTTCGTATTAAAAAAGTAATGTGAATGAAAAAAATCGCATTATTGATTAAAAGGTAATGCGTATGAAAAAATCGCATTACTTATTTCAAAAGTATGCTTATTGAATAAAAATCGCAAGTTAATATTAAGAAAGTAAGTGCGTAATAAAAAAAAAAATAAACATTAATTATTAAAAAAAATAATGCTTAATGAAAAAGATCGCCTTACTTATTAGTGAAAGCTTATGCTAATGCAAAAAAGCCCTTACTATTTCAAAAGTCTATGCGTAATGAAACAAATTGCATACTATTTAAAACAAAAGTAATGCGCATAAAAAAAAAAAAACGCCATTACTTATTAAAAAAGTAAATGCCGCAATGAACAAAATCGCCATAAGAACTTATTAAGAAAGAATGCGCAGAATGAAAATCGCACTAAGACTTATAAAGTAAAAAGAATGCGTAATTACGGATCTTCGCATTAGTTATTAACAAATATATTTTTTAATGAAACCCTAAGATTATTACAAAAAGTATGCATATAGAGAACCCTGGTACTAAAATATATCATATATATACGCATATACGATTTGCACAGCGCGCGCGGGCGCCTTGTTCGACACTACCTTATGCGCCACATTTATATTTACATGAGTAATGACTTTTCCCTTACGTCGTTACGTTTCCACACCCACAATGCCGATATCTCGTTTAAAATCAGTTCGGTTTCGGACATTACACGCAGCACGCTGAGGAACAGTCGGGGGGTTCCAATCGTTATCTCCGACGGCAAAGTCCCCCGTCGCGTGTGTTGCTTTCGCCGTACACCATACGCCACGTACGCGGGCGCAAAGCCCCGTGACGTGTTCTTTCGCCCGTATACCATACGCCGTAACGTCGCGGGCCAAAGTCCCCGTCGCGTGTTGCTTTCCGCCGTTTATAAACATGCGCACGTACGCGGGGCCAAAGTCCCCCGTCGCGTGTTGCGTTTCGCACGTATACCATGCGCACGTACGCGGGGCCAAAGTCCCCGTCCGCTTGTGCTTCGCCGATACCATACGCAACGTACGCGGGGCCAAAGTCCCCGTCGCGTTTGTGCTGTTCGCCGTATACCATACGACACGCTACGTACGACGTACGTTCCGGGGCCAAAGTCCCCCTCGCGTGTTGCTTTTCGCGTAGTACTTACGCGGGGTCTCGTCCAACCGACAAGACGAATCCCCAAGCCGAGGGTGAGTCTCACAGTATCGAGCGTGGTGGTAAACTGCTCTCCGGTCAACACCCGCCCAGGTACCTAAGTCGTCTACAGACGATTCCGTATCGACATCGAAACTCGCCGGAAACTCATTCGAGGTTCGAACCCGTTAGACGCCGCGCCGTCTAGTAGACGGTGAGATCCCGGACGACGGGACGATGGCGCCGGGGTACGGCAAACCGGGCATCGTGCGACGACCGAGTCGCAAAGGGGCCGGCCGCCTAGTAGTGTGTCACTTGTTTTGAGCCTTTCGACTCACGAGACTCCTAGAGATATCATTGCCCCTTTGACTAGAGAGGATACGGCCTTAGAGGCGTTCAGGCTAATCCCACGGATGGTAGCTCGCCACCGTCCCGCTCGACCGAGTGCGTGAACCAAATGTTCCGAACCTGCGGTTCCTCCGTACTGAGCAGGATTACTATCGCAATGACGAGTCATCATAGGGTAAAACTAACCTGTCCTCACGACGGTCTAAAACCCCAGCTCACGTTCCCTGTTGCGGGTGAAAATCGAACGCTTGGCGAATTCTGCTTCGCAATGATGGAAGAGCCGACATCGAGGATCAAAAAGCGACGTCGCTATGAACGCTTGGCCGCCACAAGCCATTTATCCCTGTGGTAACTTTTCTGACACCTCTTGCTGAAAACTCTTTCAAGCCAAAGGGATCGATAGGCCGTGCTTTCGCAGTCTCTATGCGTACTGAACATCGAGATCAAGCCAGCTTTTGCCCTTTTGCTCACGCGAGGTTTCTGTCCTCGCTGAGCTGCCTTAGGAACACCTGCGTTTATCTTTGAAGATAGTACCCCCGCCAGTCAACTCCCCGCCTGGCAAGTGTCCTCGATCGGATCACGCGGGAGTATTACGGCGATCGGCCGAGGCCTCACGCCACTCTGACACGCCTTGGCTCTAGAACACCGTGACCGCCGGGGACGAAGCCTCGGGCACGCGCTCCGCCCAACCGATAAGTAAGGAAACGATGAAAGTAGTGGTATTTCACGGCGATTTGCCATCTCCCACTTGGCTACACCTCTCTCCATGTCCCTTACAGTGCCAGACTAGAGTCAAGCTCAACAGGTCTTCTTTCCCGCTAATTTTTCCAAGCCCGTTCCTTGGCAGTGGTTCGCTAGTAGTGATAGGGACAGTGGGAATCTCGTTAATCCATCATGCGCGTCACTAATTAGATGACGAGGCATTTGCTACCTTAAAGAGTCTAGTTACCCCGCCGTTTACCCCGCTCTTGCTTGAATTTCTTCACGTTGGACATTCAAGCACTGGGCAAAAATCACATTGCGTCAACACCCGCGAGGCCCATCGCAATGCTTTGTTTAATTAGACAGCGGATTCCCCTAGTCCTGCCAGTTCTGAGCTAGCGTTGAATGGCGGGCCGAAGAGGAGACCCACACGGCTCGCGCCGCCACGGAAGCCTCGCACAAGGAAGATCCGCGGGAGGCCAAGGCACGGGAACCGAGCTCGGATCCCGCGTTCGGCCGAGAACACGAGCGTTCACCTCGCCCAGCCCGGCACGTCGCCAGACCCCTTCCCGACCAAGCCCGACACGCCCCCTCCTCAGAGCCAATCCTTATTCCGATTACGGATCCAATTGGCCGACTTCCCTTACCTACATTAGTCATCGACTAGAGGCTCTTTACTTGGAGACCTGCTGGCGGATATGGGTACGAACCGCGCGACACCTCCACGTGGCCCTCTCCTGGATTTCAACGGTCCGAGGGGAAGGCCGACACCGCCGCAACTGCGGTGCTCTTCGCTTTCCAACCCCTATCTCCCTGCTAGAGGTTTCCAGGGAACTCGAACGCTTATACAGAAAGAAAACTCTTCCCGATCTCCCGACGCGTCTCCAGGTCTTTTGGGTTACCCCGACGAACACTCTTACGAGGGCCATTGTATGCGGTTCCCTCCGGTTCCGGAATAGAAACCGGATTCCCTTTCGCCCGACGGGGTGTGTCAGCCATATCTCTCTCACGCTCGTATTAAAAAAATAATAATAATAATAAGAACGTGCGTGCGACACTAGAGTATCTTACGCCGTCATTGACATAGAGTTTCCCTAGGGCTTAGGATCGACTGACTCGTGTGCAACGGCTGTTCCACACGAAACCCTTCTCCACGTCAGTCCTCCAGGCCCTCGCTGGAGTATTTGCTACTACCACCAAGATCTGCACCGACGGCGGCCTCAGGCAGTCTCGCCCCAGACCCTTCTGCGCACACCGCCGCCGACCCTCCTACTCGTCAGGGCCTCGTGGCGGCGCTTCGCGCGCACGCGCGCGCACGAGGCACGCGCGCCCGACACGGCGCCGCCCCACTTGCCGCTGACGGCAGGTATAGGCTCGACGCTTCAGCGCCATCCATTTTCAGGGCTATTGCTTTTCGGCAGGTGAGTTGTTACACACTCCTTAGCGGATTCCGACTTCCATGGCCACCGTCCCTGCTGTCTTAAGCAACCAACGCCTTTCATGGTGTCCCATGAGCGTCGAGTTGGGCGCCTTAACTCTGCTTTTGGTTCATCCCACAGCGCCAGTTCTGCTTACCAAAATGGCCCCATTGGCACTCGATCCGAGATGCTCGTGGCTTCACAGTTCAAGAAAGCCAGAGATCTCACCCATTTAAAGTTTGAGAATGTTTGAGGTCGTTTCGGCCCCAAGGCCTCTAATCATTCGCTTTACACAGATAGACTCGCGCGCGTTCCGTTAGGGGAACGGCCGAGTGCCAGCTATCCTGAGGGAAACTTCGGAGGGAACCAGCTACTAGATGGTTCGATTAGTCTTTCGCCCCTATCCCCAGTTCCGACGATCGATTTGCACGTCAGAATCGCTACGGACCTCCATCAGGGTTTCCCCTGACTTTCGTCCTGACCAGGCATAGTTCACCATCTTTCGGGTCCCAACGTGTACGCTCTGGGTGCGCCTCTTCTCGCGATGAGAACGAGACGCCCCGGGAGTGCGGAGCCGCGTCGGGACGCGCCCCTCCTCCCGCGGTCGACGACCAGGGCCGACCTTCACTTTCATTACGCCTTTAGGTATACCGGTAGCAGTCCCAATGACTCGCGTACATGTTAGACTCCTTGGTCCGTGTTTCAAGACGGTCCTAAGAGTACCCAACAGTAGCGTCGCCGACCGGTATCGCGCTCCCGGCGCGCGCGCGCAGACCCAGAGAGTCTGCGGCGGCGCGGGGGACGCGTTTGCGGGCCTGTCGAGGTTAACCGTACGAGCCAACAGCGGGCCAGGACCGGTGACGGCGCTAGGTCCGTTAACAATCCGTGTACCGTGGCGCGCGCTTGCGACGGCCTCGACGCACACTCCCGACGCGGGCGAACACACCCTGTGCCCCCGCCCACCCCGAGGGAGAGCGAGAGGGAGCGGCCGTTGCCACGTCTGGTGTGAGAGCTGCGGCCTGATACCTGTTTGTACCGCCGGGCACCGCCGGGCGACCGGGGGTTTGACGCGTTCCGTTTTACCGGCGACGCGTCAGTCACCGCACCAGCCGTAGACCGACACCAGCGGTGTCGCGACGTTCTACTAGGGAGAAGTGCACGACGACAACGCCGGACGTCGACGCGCGGCAGCGTGCGGGCGCGCGAGCCGCGAGGCCCCGCGCCGCACGCCACCGACGTGAGGCCAGCGTCGCTGACGATGAATCTCCCGTTCGATCTTTTGGGTTTCTTAGGTTTACCCTGAACGGTTTCACGTACTCTTGAACTCTCCTCAAAGTTCTTTTCAACTTTCCCTCACGGTACTTGTTCGCTATCGGTCTCGTGGTCGTATTTACCCTTAGATGGAGTTTACCACCCACTTAGAGCTGCACTCTCAAGCAAACCCGACTCTAAGGAGAATCCTCCCGACGCGCACCGGTCGCTACGGGCCTGGCACCCTCTGCGGGTAAGTGGCCCCATTCAAGATGGACTTGGACGCGACGCGGCACCTCGGGATAAACGACCCTCCCGAACACCACATTTCCCAGCGGCGGAACCGCGGGATTCGGTGCTGGGCTCTTTCCTGTTCGCTCGCCGCTACTAAGGAAATCCTGGTTAGTTTTCTTTTCCTCCGCTTAGTAATTATGCTTAAATTCAGCGGGTGATCTCGCCTGCTCTGAGGTCGTCTATCGCGCTCTGTCTGTCGACGACGACGACGACGAGACGTCACGGGAAACGCAGAGAGAGATAGAGAGGGGGGGGTGCCACGCCACCGTTCTCGATCTCCGACACACCGCGTGCGCGCGTGGGCGTGGAGAGAGAGACGCCACGGACACGGCCGCCGCCTCCTCCCGCGTCCCATGATCCTCCTCGCGTGCGCGTCATACAGACGTGGTATCAGGAGAATCCGCAAACGTTAATCCGACACGGATGCGACGCAGACGGGTAAACAACGACCGAGCGTGCCGGTCCCCACATTTATATACACGTACTTCGTGGACTCGGACACGCGATCGGCCCGTGCTCCGCCGCTCCAACACCGTGTGTCGAAGAGCAGCGAGCGAGCGAGCGTCTCGCCGCTGCTGCCGCTGCTCCGCGTCACCTCGAGAAGAGAACGCGCCCCGCGACTACTCTTCCAGCGTAACGATGCGCTTAACACCCCGGGTTCCGAAGGAGTCCGTCGTCGAGCGCGCACCAGCTCCGAGAGACCGATATTGGGGAATAGATTCCCCCCCTTGTGTCTCCGGACGGCGGCCGAGGCGGACACCCTCCGCGGGGTGGCGCACGCGCGAGGGTAAACGCGCGTCTCTTCCCACACGCGTGTGCTGTGTGTGCGTGTTTGCGTGTCTCGCGTGTCGGGCACGCGAAGTGCTTCCGTCACGTTCTCCCATTTCATTTCAGACGACGCCCGGCGCGCGAGCGCGACGCCACGCGGCGGAAGACCGAGAGAGAGCGAGAGAGGAGGAGAGGCGTTCGCTCTCGATCCGTTCCTCGTCGCCTCTTCGGCTCTTGCCTACCGCGCGTTCTTGCGTCGTGTCGCGCAGCCCTCCTGCGGCGAACGTCCAGCATCGCTCGTACGCTCAGTAAAGTGCGCAAGCAGTTTGTTGGTGCTAAAACGACCCTCAGCCAGGCGTGGTCCGGGAATTGTATCCGTGGACCGCAATGTGCGTTCGAAATGTCGATGTTCATGTGTCCGCAGTTCACAAGTTGACGCGCAATTAGCTGCGTTCTTCATCGACCCCACGAGCCAAGTGATCCACCGTTCAGGTAATCGTTCTCTTATCCGCGTTCTGCGAACGCAGAGCTTTCAAATACTTCCGTATGCATCTTCATCTCTCCCTCTACCCGAAACCTAACCGGTTCGGGATCGAGGAAGAGGAGGGTGGCCCTTCGATCACCTGGCCGCGCTTCCGAGCACGCGCGGACCGCCGCCCCTTTTACGGGGGCTACGGCACAACGGCGGGGATTACACGCGACGAATTTGCCGTCGAGAGCGAACGGAGCGTCTTCTCGAGCGTCTTCCCTTCCCAACTCTCTCACTCTCGAGCTCTCTTTCCGAGACCAGGAGGGTGAGACGACGCCGAGACCGGGGCGAAAGTCTTTGAAAACCATCGGGCGGAGCGCGACGCGCCGCCCCTCTAGCGCGCCAAAACGGCACACCGCTCTGCGCGCGTAGCGCGCGCGGCGGCGGCACGTCTCCTGCGCGCTCTCAGGTTACCACCGGTAGGCGCGCGCGCGACGGCGCGGCCTCGCTCCTGTTCGCTCGCCTCGTGCGTACGCGAAGGCACAATGGTCGCCTCCTCTCTCTCTTCTACGCGACAACGGGACGACACGTCCCGGGGGAGAAAGAGATTGGCCCCAAAGCGTCGCGCTCCGACGCGACAACGGCACGCGCGCACACCTCACCTCGGTGTTGCGCGCGTCGTGGTATCCCCGCGTCGTATCGCAACAAATGTTATTCGGCGGCGTGTGCGCCGATCTCTCGATCGACCGTCCGCGCGTTCGCGCGACTTGCGGCGCGCAGAGGCGAGAGAGTCTCGGCGCCCAGCCGAGCCGCGATGGTAGCGGCCCGGAGGGCGCGCCCGCGCCGCGCAAGCGCGCGCGCGCGCCAACACGCTCTCCTCGTACTACCGTCAATTCCATTTCTCCAATTTGTCCTCTCCCATTCTTTACTCCAGTGCCGACCGCGCCGCCCGCGCCGCGCTTACCCCTAAGGGGCAAAGCGGTGAGCAAGGGGGACCTCCGTTAATAACGTTAATGATCCTTCCGCAGGTTCACCTACGGAAACCTTGTTACGACTTTTACTCTCTAAATGATCAAGTTTGGTCACTTCCCGGCAACATCGGCAATGCCGACGCATTGCCGCGCACCATGCCGAAGACCTCACTAAATCATTCAATCGTTAGTAGCGACGGGCGGTGTGTACAAAGGGCAGGGACGTAATCAACGCGAGCTTATGACTCGCGCTTACTGGAATTCCTCGTTCATGGGGAACAATTGCAAGCCCCAATCCCTAGCACGAAGGAGGTTCAGCGCGGTTACCCGGCCTTTCGGCCAGGGAACACACGCTGATTCCTTCAGTGTAGCGCGCGTGCGGCCCAGAACATATAAGGCATCACAGACCTGTTATTGCTCAATCTCGTGCGGCTAGAAGCCGCCTGTCCCTCTAAGAAGATTTGTTTTGTACGTTGGTAGTAAAAACCCGCCGGCCGAAGCCGGGGGCCTTCAAGATACCATAAGGTACGCCTATTTAGCAGGCTAGAGTCTCGTTCGTTATCGGAATTAACCAGACAAATCGCTCCACCAACTAAGAACGGCCAGCACCACCCCACCACCGAATCAAGAAAGAGCTATCAATCTGTCAATCCTTCCGGTGTCTGGGCCTGGTGAGGTTTCCCGTGTTGAGTCAAATTAAGCCGCAGGCTCCACTCCTGGTGGTGCCCTTCCGTCAATTCCTTAAGTTTCAGCTTTGCAACCATACTTCCCCGGAACCCAAAAGCTTTGGTTTCCCGGAAGCTGCCCGCCGAGTCATCGGAGGAACTTCGGCGGATCGCTAGCTGGCATCGTTTATGTTAGAACTAGGGCGGTATCTGATCGCCTTCGAACCTCTAACTTTCGTTCTTGATTAATGAAAACATTTTTGGCAAATGCTTTCGCTTCTGTCCGTCTTGCGACGATCCAAGAATTTCACCTCTAACGTCGCAATACGAATCCCCCCATCTGTCCCTATTAATCATACCTCGGGGTTCCGAAAACCAACAAAATAGAACCGAGGTCCTATTCCATATTCCATGCACGCAGTATTCAGGCGAGGATACCTGCTTTAAGCACTCTAATTTGTTCAAAGTAAACGTACCCGGCCCGACTCGACACTCAGTAAAGAGCACCGCGACGGGATATTAGTTGGGCCCCCCCTCGCGAGGCTAAGCCCACCGTAGGACGTCCCACATCACGCCAGTTAGACACCGCAGCGGTGAACGACGGTGTGCGACACAGATTCAACTACGAGCTTTTTAACCGCAACAACTTTAATATCCGCTATGGGAGCTGGAATTACCGCGGCTGCTGCACCAAGACTTGCCCTCCAATGGATCCTCGTTAAAGGATTTAAAGTGTACTCATTCCGATTACGGGGCCTCGGATGAGTCCCGTATCGTTATTTTTCGTCACTACCTCCCCGTGCCGGGAGTGGGTAATTTGCGCGCCTGCTGCCTTCCTTGGATGTGGTAGCCGTTTCTCAGGCTCCCTCTCCGGAATCGAACCCTGATTCCCCGTTACCCGTTACAACCATGTAGGCGCAGAACCTACATCGACAGTTGATAAGGCAGACATTTGAAAGATGCGTCGCCGGTGCTAGGACCGTGCGATCAGCACAAAGTTATTCAGAGTCACCAAGTAAACGGTGGACGCAACGGAGACCGCGCGCCACCGATTGGTTTTGATCTAATAAAAGCGTTCCCTTCCATCACTGGTCGGACTCTGTTTTGCATGTATTAGCTCTAGAATTACCACAGTTATCCAAGTAAATGTGGTACATCTAATGAACCATAACTGATTTAATGAGCCATTCGCGGTTTCACCTTAATTCGGCATGCACTGAGACATGCATGGCTTAATCTTGAGACAGCATATGACTACTGGCAGGATCAACCAGAGCTACTACGTGCGTGCGCGCGCTGCGTGAGCGGCAGGCACTAGCTCTCGTCGTCCGCGTCGTCGACTCCGAGAACGCGCGCTCGGTGAGCGCGCCCCGCGAAGATCGAAACGAGCGTACGAACGGGCGAGCGAGCGAGCGAGCGAGCGGGCGGCGCGAACTTCCCATCGCTGCTGCTCGGAGGTGTCGTTACTCTCCGCCGCCGGCGTCTTGCGAGCCGGTCGGCGACACTCTCTCATTTTTCTCTCTGTCGTTACACTTCTTCTGTCAATTTCATTTCGTGTCATTTCAAGTTTTCTCATTCTCCCATATACGAACGGCGTGTGTAAAGCGCCGTTCAGCCCCGACGTTAGATCGACTGTGCGCGATGCACATCGGTCATCTCGGAACCTTGCGTTTGAATATAATTTCGCTACGGTGTACAAGTAAGCGGGAAGAGAGAGCGGCGCGAGACCGCTCACCTTCCGCCACTAGTCTCCGTGGAGTTGATGTTCGGTAAGCGCGACGATGCGTCCGGACACGTTCGTCTAAGAACGCGGGACTGCGCGCGGCCAACACTACGTGTGCGCGCCACATAAGAGCCATTCGGTCTTGCGACACCGACTCGTGGCAATGCTGTGTTTGAAAAATGTGCGTTGCGTACCTGAAAAAAGAAACGGAAGGGAAAAAGTGCACGCGCTCTGTACTAAGGGCTCGAGCGTGTAACGGCTTCGTCGCCGTCGTCGTCGACGTCGCCGCCGCCCCGGAGCACCCCGCTTCGAAGTCGAGTATCGACGAGGTGACGCATAGTCGCCCGCGATACGATCAAATCATGGTCCGTGTTTCACCATTTGACGTTCCGAGCTTCGGAGACTCTTACGAACGCACGAGACGCGAAGGACGCGCTCGTTCGTGTCGCTCGGCTCGCCGAGCGCACCGCACCTCTTAATATACCCACCGTGCGGCCAGGCGGTCGGCGACGCACGGTGAATAGCACGGCGGTATACGGGCGAAGCGGCCGAGATCTCGACGCCCGAGGGACTTAGCCTCGCGGAGCGGCGAGCACGGTCGTTACCTCCGGTCTCGTGTCACTCGCGAAGGCCTTCGGGACTGTAGCCGAAGACGCGACCAGAGTCGCCCGCGATACGATCACAAATCATTGTTCCGTGTTTCACATTTAACGTTTCGAGCCTCGGATACTCGTACGGAACGCACGACGCGAAAGACGCGCTCGAACCATCGTCCCTGTCGCTCGACTCGTCGAGCGCACCGCACCTCTTATAATACCCAACCGGCCGGCCAGGCGGTCGGCGACGCACGGTGAATAGCACGCGGTATACGGGCGAAACGGGCGAGATCTCGACGCCCGAGGGACTTAGCCGCTCGGCGCGGCGAGCACGGTCGTTACCCGTCCGGCGCGCTCGGGACGTGCGGGTACCGGTCCCGCTCGCCGTCTCGGTGCCTCCGGCCTCGTTCGGGCGCCGACGATACCTCCGGCCGCGCTCGCGGTCGTCACCTCCGGCCTCGCTCGACGCCGTCGACACCTCCGGCCTCGCTCGAAGCCGTCGTTACCCTCCGCCCGCGTACGCGGTCGTCACCTCCGGCCGCGTACCGGGTCTCACCCGCCGCGCTCGCGTCGTCGCCTCCGGCCCCGCCGACGCCGTCGTTACCTCCCGCTGCCGAGTCCTACGGTCAGCCTCGGCCTGAATACATACATACATACAACATACATACATACATACATACATACTACATACATGCATGCATGCATGCTCATGCATGCATGCATCCATACATACTACATACATACATACATACATACATACATACATACATACATACATACATATACTTATATATATATATATTATATATATATAATATATATGTATATATATAAGATTGCGCTATTACGTTTAATTCTCATCTCGCTTACTTTCGACATTTTGTCGAAAATGACTAACGGAAAATAAGTCGTCTCGCTCATTCTGCCTCTGACTACCGTACGTACAATTGTCTCTAGCGCTTTGTCGAATACTCTGTTGTGTTGTTGCTCCTTTTAATATGTGTTTTAAGATCTGCTATTAACATAAAATATAGTTTACAGTTTTCTGCAATACGCATACCAGTTTTGTTATTCTGAACGACGGTTTCCCGTCGTTTTTAATCTTATAAATTATTTTTTATATGAACCGACTTACGAAAATATTCATTATTTTTCATTTTATATTAATTTGATTACACTATTGATTGGTTTACGTTTTTATTTATTATGCATAATTTGATACGCAATGAGCTGTTTTATGGTTGTTCAATGGTCATCTTGTTCAACTGTTTAATTATATTTTCGTGTCCATCCTTTCATTCATGTTTTAAGTTCATATTGGTAATGTATTATGACTGAAGATGACTAAGTATAGTCGAAACGTTTCTCCACCCAGTGCTATTAGTCGGTTTATATATATAATGTTTACCTAATTAATTATAATGCTATTGAGAAAATTTGCCTTGGCTTTTTATCAATTATTTTTGCTTAGCATTAACGAGCCCTTTATAATGTTTTGTATTGTCGCTTACCTTCGCTACTTTACTCGACTCCGACGACGTTATCCGGCTCGCCGTCGTCGATCGCCTACCTACAGGTCCCGCTTACGCGCCGTCGTTACCTCCGGTCTCAACGCGGTCGTCACCTCCGATCTCAAACGCGGCCGTTACCTCCGCGGCGAAAATTTTCATATCCGTAATTAGATATTCACACATATAAGCATATAACTTACATATACGAAATATATATGCAAAGAGACATTGACCTATTTCGTTTAAGCATCAGTTCGAATACTCCCGTCGCCCCCGCGAGATTCAACCCGTCTCGTTCCCGCCGGTCCGCTCGCGTCCATCGTCGATACCCTCCGGGCACACTCGAGCGCCGTCGTTACCCTCCGGTCTCGCGCACGTACGTCGTTGATACCTCCGGCCCTAATGGCAGTCATACCTCCAGCGTCGAAAATACTCTCGTACGTATCACTATACACAACTTACATATACTAAACCAGGGTATGTAATGCAAATTAAAAAATAATGCATTACTTATTATTTTTTAATAAATAATTATTTCTTTACTCATTAATTATTAAGAAGTAATGCGTAATGAAAAAAGTCGCATTATACTTATTAAAAAGGTAATGCGTAATAAAAAAAAATCGCATTAGTTATAAAAAAGTAATGCGAAATGAAAAAAATCGCATTACTTATTAAAAAGTAATGCGCAATGAAAAAAGTCGCATTACTTATTTAAAAAGTAATGCGTGATAAAAAAATCGCATTACTTATTAAGAAAGTAATGCGCAATGAGAAAATCGTATTGCTTACGTATTAAAAAGGTAATGCTTAATGAATAAAAATCGCAATTAATTATAAGAAAGTAATGCGTAATAAAAAAAAATTTACATTACTTATTAAAAAAATAATGCGTAATGAAAAAGATCGCCTTACTTATTAGGAAAGTAATGCGTAATGAAAAAAATCGCCTTACTTATTTCAAAGTAATGCGTAATGAAAATTGCATATATTTAAAAAAAAGTAATGCGCAATCAAAAAAAAAAAAAAAAAAAAAAACCGCATTACTTATTAAAAAGTAATGCGCAATGAAAAAATCGCATTACTTATTAATAAAGTAATGCGCAATGAAAAAATCGCATTACTTATAAAAAAGTAATGCGCATGA
>NW_023415707.1:32500-37500 GCF_013373865.1 Monomorium pharaonis | reverse complement strand
CGACGCCGAGAGCCGGGGCGAAAGTCTTTGAAAAACCATCGGGCGGGAGCGCGACGCGCTCGCCCCTCTAGCGCGCCAAAACGGCACACCGCTCTGCGCGCGTAGCGCGCGCGGCGGCGGGCACGTCTCCTGCGCGCTCTCAGGTTACCACCGGTAGGCGCGCGCGCGACGGCGCGGCCTCGCTCCTGTATCGCTCGCCTCGTGCGTACGCGAAGGCACAATGGTCGCCTCCTCTCTCTCTTCTACGCGACAACGGGACGACACGTCCCGAGGGGGAGAAAGAGAATTTGGCCCCAAAGCGTTCGCGCTCCGACGCGACAACGGCACGCGCGCACACCTCACCTCGGTGTTGCGCGCGTCGTGGTATCCCCGCGTCGTATCGCAACAAATGTTATTCGGCGGCGTGTGCGCCGATCTCTCGATCGACCGTCCCGCGTTCGCGCGACTTGCGCGGCGCAGAGGCGAGAGAGTCTCGGCGGCACAGCCGAGCCGCGAGTGGTAGCGCCGCCCGAGGGCGCGCGCGCGCGCGCAAGCGCGCGCGCGCGCCAACGACGCTCCTCTCGTACTACCGTCAATTCCATTTCTCCAATTTGTCCTCTCCCCATTCTTTACTCCAGTCGCCGACCCGGCCCGCGCCGCGCTTACCCCTAAGGGGCAAGAAGCGGTGAGCAAGGGGGACCTCCGTTAATAACGTTAATGATCCTTCCGCAGGTTCACCTACGGAAACCTTGTTACGACTTTACTTCCTCTAAATGATCAAGTTTGGTCATCTTCCCGGCAACATCGGCAATTGCCGACGCATTGCCGCGCACCAGGTCCCGCAGACCTCACTAAATCATTCAATCGGTAGTAGCGGACGGGCGTGTGTACAAAGGGCAGGGACGTATCAACGCGAGCTTATGACCGCGCTTACTGACGGAATTCCCTCGTTCATGGGGAACAATTGCAAGCCCCCAATCCCTAGCACGAAGGAGGTTCAGCGGGTTACCCGGGCCTTTCGGCCAGGGAACACACGCTGATTCCTTCAGTGTAGCGCGCGTGCGGCCCAGAACATCTAAGGGCATCACAGACCTGTTATTGCTCAATCTCGTGCGGCTAGAAGCCGCCTGTCCCTCTAAGAAGATTTGTTTGTACGTTGGTAGTAAAAACCCGCCGGCCGAAGCCGGGGGCCTTCAAGATACCATAAGGTACGCCTATTTAGCAGGCTAGAGTCTCGTTCGTTATCGGAATTAACCAGACAAATCGCTCCACCAACTAAGAACGGCCATGCACCACCACCCACCGAATCAAGAAAGAGCTATCAATCTGTCAATCCTTCCGGTGTCTGGGCCTGGTGAGGTTTCCCGTGTTGAGTCAAATTAAGCCGCAGGCTCCACTCCTGGTGGTGCCCTTCCGTCAATTCCTTTAAGTTTCAGCTTTGCAACCATACTTCCCCCGGAACCCAAAAGCTTTGGTTTCCCGGAAGCTGCCCGCCGAGTCATCGGAGGAACTTCGGCGGATCGCTAGCTGGCATCGTTTATGGTTAGAACTAGGGCGGTATCTGATCGCCTTCGAACCTCTAACTTTCGTTCTTGATTAATGAAAACATTTTTGGCAAATGCTTTCGCTTCTGTCCGTCTTGCGACGATCCAAGAATTTCACCTCTAACGTCGCAATACGAATGCCCCCATCTGTCCCTATTAATCATTACCTCGGGGTTCCGAAAACCAACAAAATAGAACCGAGGTCCTATTCCATTATTCCATGCACGCAGTATTCAGGCGAGGATAGCCTGCTTTAAGCACTCTAATTTGTTCAAAGTAAACGTACCGGCCCGACTCGACACTCAGTAAAGAGCACCGCGACGGGATATTAGTTGGGCCGCCCCTCGCGAGGCTAAGCCCACCGGTAGGACGTCCCACATCACGCCAGTTAGACACCGCGAGCGGTGAACCGACGGTGTGCGACACAGATTCAACTACGAGCTTTTTAACCGCAACAACTTTAATATACGCTATTGGAGCTGGAATTACCGCGGCTGCTGGCACCAGACTTGCCCTCCAATGGATCCTCGTTAAAGGATTTAAAGTGTACTCATTCCGATTACGGGGCCTCGGATGAGTCCCGTATCGTTATTTTTCGTCACTACCTCCCCGTGCCGGGAGTGGGTAATTTGCGCGCCTGCTGCCTTCCTTGGATGTGGTAGCCGTTTCTCAGGCTCCCTCTCCGGAATCGAACCCTGATTCCCCGTTACCCGTTACAACCATGGTAGGCGCAGAACCTACCATCGACAGTTGATAAGGCAGACATTTGAAAGATGCGTCGCCGGTGCTAGGACCGTGCGATCAGCACAAAGTTATTCAGAGTCACCAAAGTAAACGGTGGACGCAACGGAGACCGCGCGCCACCGATTGGTTTTGATCTAATAAAAGCGTCCCTTCCATCACTGGTCGGGACTCTGTTTTGCATGTATTAGCTCTAGAATTACCACAGTTATCCAAGTAAATGTTGGTACAATCTAATGAACCATAACTGATTTAATGAGCCATTCGCGGTTTCACCTTAATTCGGCATGCACTGAGACATGCATGGCTTAATCTTTGAGACAAGCATATGACTACTGGCAGGATCAACCAGGGCGAGCGAGCGAGCGAGCGAGCGGGCGGGCGGGCGAAAGCTTCGCCATCGCTGCTGCTCGGAGGTGTCGTTACTCCGCCGCCGGCGTCTTGCGAGCCGGTCGGCGACACTCTCTCATTTTTCTCTTCTGTCGTTACACTTCTTCTGTCAATTTCATTTCGTGTCATTTCAAGTTTTCTCATTCTCCCATATACGAACGGCGTGTGTAAAGCGCCGTTCAGCCCCGACGTTAGATCGACTGTGCGCGATGCACATCGGTCATCTCGGAACCTTGCGTTTGAATATAATTTCGCTACGGTGTACAAGTAAGCGGGAAGAGAGAGCGGCGCGAGACCGCTCACCTTCCGCCACTAGTCTCCGTGGAGTTGATGTTCGGTAAGCGCGACGATGCGTCCGGACACGTTCGTCTAAGAACGCGGGACGATCGCGCGGCCAACACTACGTGTGCGCGCCACATAAGAGCCATTCGGTCTTGCGACACCGACTCGTGGCAATGCTGTGTTTGAAAAATGTGCGTTGCGTACCTGAAAAAAGAAACGGAAGGGAAAAAGTGCCAGCGCGCTCTGTACGTAAGGGCTCGAGCGTGTACGGCTTCGTCGCCGTCGTCGTCGACGTCGCCGCCGCCCCGGAGCACCCCGCTTCGAGAGTCGAGTATCGACGAGGTGACGCATAGTCGCCCGCGATACGATCAAATCATGGTCCGTGTTTCACCATTTGACGTTCCGAGCTTCGGGAGACTCTTACGGAACGCACGAGACGCGAAGGACGCGCTCGTTCGTGTCGCTCGGCTCGCCGAGCGCACCGCACCTCTTATAATACCCAACCGTGCGGCCAGGCGGTCGGCGACGCACGGTGAATAGCACGGCGGTATACGGGCGAAGCGGCCGAGATCTCGACGCCCGAGGGACTTAGCCGCTCGGGAGCGGCGAGCACGGTCGTTACCTCCGGTCTCGGTCGACTCGCGAAGGCCTTCGGGACTGTAGCCGAAGACGCGACGCAGAGTCGCCCGCGATACGATCACAAATCATTGTTCCGTGTTTCACATTTAACGTTTCGAGCCTCGGGATACTCGTACGGAACGCACGAGACGCGAAAGACGCGCTCGAACCATCGTCCCTGTCGCTCGACTCGTCGAGCGCACCGCACCTCTTATAATACCCAACCGGCCGGCCAGGCGGTCGGCGACGCACGGTGAATAGCACGGCGGTATACGGGCGAAACGGGCGAGATCTCGACGCCCGAGGGACTTAGCCGCTCGGGCGCGGCGAGCACGGTCGTTACCTCCGGCGGCGCTCGGGACGTCGGAGGTACCTCCGGTCCCGCTCGACGTCGTCGGTGCCTCCGGCCTCGTTCGGGCGCCGACGATACCTCCGGCCGCGCTCGCGGTCGTCGCCTCCGGCCCCGCTCGACGCCGTCGTTACCTCCGGCCGAGTCCTACGGTCAGCCTCGGCCTGATATATATACATACATACATACATACATACATACATACATACATACATACATGCATGCATGCATGCATGCATACATACATACATACATACATACATACATACATACATACATACATACATACATATATATATATATATATATATATATATATATATATATATATGTATATATATAAGATTGCGCTATTACGTTTAATTCTCATCTCGCTTACTTTCGACATTTTGTCGAAAATGACTAACGGAAAATAAGTCGTCTCGCTCATTCTGCCTCTGACTACCGTACGTTACACAATTGTCTCTAGCGCTTTGTCGAATACTCTGTGTGTTGTTGCTCCTTTTAATATTGTGTTTTAAGATCTGCTATTAACATAAAATATAAGTTTACAGTTTTCTGCAATACGCATACCAGTTTATGTTATTCGTAACGACGGTTTCCGTCGTTTTTAATCTTATAAATTTATTTTAATATGAAAACCGACTTACGAAAATATTTCATTATTTTTCATTTTATTATTAATTTGATTACACTATTGATTGGTTTACGTTTTTATTTATTATGACATAATTTGATACGCAATGAGCTGTTTTATGGTTGTTCAATGGTCATCTTGTTCAACTGTTTAATTATATTTTCGTGTCCATCCTTTCATTCATGTTTTAAGTTCATACATATTGGTAATGTATTATGACTGAAGATGACTAAGTATAGTCGAAACGTTTCTCCAACACAGTGCTATTAGTCGCGTTTATAATTATATAATGTTTACCTAATTAATTATAATGCTATTGAGAAAATTTGCCTTGGCTGTTTATCATATTATTTTTGCTTAGCATTAACGAGCCCTTTATAATTGTTTGTATTGTCGCTTACCTTCGCTACTTACTCGACTCCGACGACGTTATCCGGCTCGCCGTCGTCGATCGCCTACC
>NW_023415707.1:25000-27500 GCF_013373865.1 Monomorium pharaonis | reverse complement strand
TACATGCAGCCCAGGTACGCCCAAACATCGACTGGGGATCTTTGCGGTATCAGCGCTCCCCCCACGGTGAAGTAAGGTGTTGTGTCGACTTTCACCTTTTTGTCTCTGCCGGACGCCACCATGGACAGCACTCCAGTCTTCTTAGCGTTGATGCTAAGTCCATTTCGCATAAAGGCCTCGTGAAGCCGTGTCAAGTTCTCCTGTAGACCTGCCTTGGTAGAGGCCAGGAGCACAATGTCGTCAGCGTAGCCAAGGGCGCTGACGAGCCGACCACCCATCCGGTAACCAACATCCTCCGAGAGAATTCCCAGTGCTCTATCCACGACCAGATTGAACAACAGGGGCGACAGCGGGTCTCCCTGTCTCACGCCACGGCCGACTTTAATGGCCGACACTTCCTTGGTGCCGGACATATGCAATACCGTCCGAGCACCCGAATAGACAGCTCTCACATACTCCCGAAACTCCCTAGGGAGTCCCAGCTCATCGAGAGTTGTGTGTATTGCGGCGTGCGAGACCGTGTCGAATGCCTTCGACAGGTCTACACATGCCAGATGTAAAGTTCTTCGCTGCCTCCGGGCATCCCCGAGCACGGCGGACAGCACTGTGACGTTCTCACAGACACCATCCACCGGCCGAAAACCCCTTTGGCGAGCGTCGAAGATGTCAAGAGCTGCTAATCGTTTCGCAATTATCTTGTGGAAGTGTCTCAATACGACGGATCCTATACTTAGAGGTCGGTACTCCGCGGGTGCAGGCACGGCGGACATACCTCCCTTCTCCAGGAATACCGTTCGTGTTGTGGCGATCGACATGGGAACCTCCCTCGCAAGAAGCAGCAGATTGAACAGAAGCGCACGAAGAACGAAGGGAACAGCGTTCCACATTCTCGGCGTAATCTGATCCAATCCGGGCGCAGTGCCAGTCTTTACAGAGATCCGTCTGATTTCGGCTGTAGTGATCGGATCCCAGAGCAAGGTCCTATCCATCGCATTGACTGGGTCTGCGACGGCGCCCTCGCCGAGGCCTTCGAGATGAATCCCTCTGGCACCCGACGGAAGGCTCTGGCTAGCACTCGCCATCCTGTCCTCGACTCGAAACCGGTTCCGCAAGGCCGTCATATCTCCATCCGCGACACTGGTCGCCTCCATAACGGGACGCCAGTAATCGCAGAATTCAACAGCGGACGGACGCTTGCGTCCCGAGTCACCCTCGAGTATATGTGCGAGGCAGGTTTTCTTGTTCTTCTTGTACAGGGATTGCGTGACCGCAAATTCCCTCTTCCTTTTCTGCTTCTTATTCTCTCTGACGGTCGGATGAGGACCGGGCCGTCTAGTCTTCGCGCGTTGTGGAGGGCGCACTTGAACTGCCGGCGGGAAGATCTTGCCCAGCCATCTCTCAATGGCATGGACGTCGACCGCCCCCGACAGGAGAGCATCTCTCGCCGTGCCTACGAGAGTATCAGCCTCAAAGCCGCGGACCGCTGTACTCTGCTCTATGAGTAATTGTATATGGTCACGCAGCCTCTGAGAACTCTGCCCAGGGGGAGGCTGATGTGCGCTTGGATCGTTCGATCTTTCGTTAATAGCTGTCTCCATGGCCGTTATCGGGACGGACTCAGCTCCTATCATTGCTTCGTCCGTCCGGTCGCCCTCATCGATGTCAGCAGCACTGCCCATCGTGCAACGCTGCCGCATCTCTTGGCAGAAGCCTCTAACCATCTCGCGGTAAGCCTCTTGTCGACGCTTACCCTTGATGGCTTCGAGACTCCTATCAGGGATTCTCTCCTGCAGGTGCTGGTTCATGAAGAGAACATCCCCGGCTAAGGTGGCTGTAGCCTCAGCACGAGCCATGAGACGAACTTCCTCCACAGACCATCTGGCCTTAACACGCTCGACATTGACAGCCCTGTTGGCCACCTCAATGTGGGCTCTTGCTACGTGCAGCCCAAGACCACTCTTGGTCCGGAACTCCTTGGGGCAGTGCCCACAACTGTAAGACTCTTGGCTGCCGTGTTCAGCCTCGGCTCTGTTATGGCTGCCGTGTTCAGCCGTATTTAAGGCTCCATCCGAAGTGGATCGCCTAGAGCCAGATACGACCCCGTCAGGGTCCTCCGCACTGGCAGAGCATTCGCTCTGCACACGCAGACCCCGGGCCATCCGAGAGCCCGGGACATTCAATCTATTATTTTGTTCCATCATAGAATTTACTGCGTGTAGGGGAGCAAACGGATTGACAGCCGAGAGCTCCCCAAGAAGCCTGGTCTTTCTTGGCCCCACAACTCACCATGACCTAGGCACATGGCCCGAAGACCTTCGGGGCGCACTACGCCACGACGCCACTTAGTTACAGGAGCGCAACCTCAAAGAGGCGCGCCACACTGCATCCAGCGGTACCACGAGGAGGTGGACGTCTGACTTGACAAGGAGAGGCTATGTATTCGCTTCACTTGCCCAAGTAACTAATAGCCCTATCCCCAGGCCTAAAGAATCCCATTAAG
>NW_023415707.1:15000-17500 GCF_013373865.1 Monomorium pharaonis | reverse complement strand
GCCGTTCAGCCCCGACGTTAGATCGACTGTGCGCGATGCACATCGGTCATCTCGGAACCTTGCGTTTGAATATAATTTCGCTACGGTGTACAAGTAAGCGGGAAGAGAGAGCGGCGCGAGACCGCTCACCTTCCGCCACTAGTCTCCGTGGAGTTGATGTTCGGTAAGCGCGACGATGCGTCCGGACACGTTCGTCTAAGAACGCGGGACGATCGCGCGGCCAACACTACGTGTGCGCGCCACATAAGAGCCATTCGGTCTTGCGACACCGACTCGTGGCAATGCTGTGTTTGAAAAATGTGCGTTGCGTACCTGAAAAAAGAAACGGAAGGGAAAAAGTGCCAGCGCGCTCTGTACGTAAGGGCTCGAGCGTGTACGGCTTCGTCGCCGTCGTCGTCGACGTCGCCGCCGCCCCGGAGCACCCCGCTTCGAGAGTCGAGTATCGACGAGGTGACGCATAGTCGCCCGCGATACGATCAAATCATGGTCCGTGTTTCACCATTTGACGTTCCGAGCTTCGGGAGACTCTTACGGAACGCACGAGACGCGAAGGACGCGCTCGTTCGTGTCGCTCGGCTCGCCGAGCGCACCGCACCTCTTATAATACCCAACCGTGCGGCCAGGCGGTCGGCGACGCACGGTGAATAGCACGGCGGTATACGGGCGAAGCGGCCGAGATCTCGACGCCCGAGGGACTTAGCCGCTCGGGAGCGGCGAGCACGGTCGTTACCTCCGGTCTCGGTCGACTCGCGAAGGCCTTCGGGACTGTAGCCGAAGACGCGACGCAGAGTCGCCCGCGATACGATCACAAATCATTGTTCCGTGTTTCACATTTAACGTTTCGAGCCTCGGGATACTCGTACGGAACGCACGAGACGCGAAAGACGCGCTCGAACCATCGTCCCTGTCGCTCGACTCGTCGAGCGCACCGCACCTCTTATAATACCCAACCGGCCGGCCAGGCGGTCGGCGACGCACGGTGAATAGCACGGCGGTATACGGGCGAAACGGGCGAGATCTCGACGCCCGAGGGACTTAGCCGCTCGGGCGCGGCGAGCACGGTCGTTACCTCCGGCGGCGCTCGGGACGTCGGAGGTACCTCCGGTCCCGCTCGACGTCGTCGGTGCCTCCGGCCTCGTTCGGGCGCCGACGATACCTCCGGCCGCGCTCGCGGTCGTCACCTCCGGCCTCGCTCGACGCCGTCGACACCTCCGGCCTCGCTCGAAGCCGTCGTTACCTCCGGCCGCGTACGCGGTCGTCACCTCCGGCCGCGTACGCGGTCGTCACCTCCGGCCGCGCTCGCGGTCGTCGCCTCCGGCCCCGCTCGACGCCGTCGTTACCTCCGGCCGAGTCCTACGGTCAGCCTCGGCCTGATATATATACATACATACATACATACATACATACATACATACATACATACATGCATGCATGCATGCATGCATGCATGCATACATACATACATACATACATACATACATACATACATACATACATACATACATACATATACATATATATATATATATATATATATATATATATATATATATGTATATATATAAGATTGCGCTATTACGTTTAATTCTCATCTCGCTTACTTTCGACATTTTGTCGAAAATGACTAACGGAAAATAAGTCGTCTCGCTCATTCTGCCTCTGACTACCGTACGTTACACAATTGTCTCTAGCGCTTTGTCGAATACTCTGTGTGTTGTTGCTCCTTTTAATATTGTGTTTTAAGATCTGCTATTAACATAAAATATAAGTTTACAGTTTTCTGCAATACGCATACCAGTTTATGTTATTCGTAACGACGGTTTCCGTCGTTTTTAATCTTATAAATTTATTTTAATATGAAAACCGACTTACGAAAATATTTCATTATTTTTCATTTTATTATTAATTTGATTACACTATTGATTGGTTTACGTTTTTATTTATTATGACATAATTTGATACGCAATGAGCTGTTTTATGGTTGTTCAATGGTCATCTTGTTCAACTGTTTAATTATATTTTCGTGTCCATCCTTTCATTCATGTTTTAAGTTCATACATATTGGTAATGTATTATGACTGAAGATGACTAAGTATAGTCGAAACGTTTCTCCAACACAGTGCTATTAGTCGCGTTTATAATTATATAATGTTTACCTAATTAATTATAATGCTATTGAGAAAATTTGCCTTGGCTGTTTATCATATTATTTTTGCTTAGCATTAACGAGCCCTTTATAATTGTTTGTATTGTCGCTTACCTTCGCTACTTACTCGACTCCGACGACGTTATCCGGCTCGCCGTCGTCGATCGCCTACCTACGGTCCCGCTTACGCGCCGTCGTTACCTCCGGTCTCAACCGCGGTCGTCACCTCCGATCTCAAACGCGGCCGTTACCTCCGGCGGCGAAAATTTTCATATCCGTAATTAGATATTCACACATATAAGCATATATACTTACATATACGAAATATATATGCAAAGAGACATTGACCTATTT
>NW_023415707.1:7500-10000 GCF_013373865.1 Monomorium pharaonis | reverse complement strand
GGACAGCACTCCAGTCTTCTTAGCGTTGATGCTAAGTCCATTTCGCATAAAGGCCTCGTGAAGCCGTGTCAAGTTCTCCTGTAGACCTGCCTTGGTAGAGGCCAGGAGCACAATGTCGTCAGCGTAGCCAAGGGCGCTGACGAGCCGACCACCCATCCGGTAACCAACATCCTCCGAGAGAATTCCCAGTGCTCTATCCACGACCAGATTGAACAACAGGGGCGACAGCGGGTCTCCCTGTCTCACGCCACGGCCGACTTTAATGGCCGACACTTCCTTGGTGCCGGACATATGCAATACCGTCCGAGCACCCGAATAGACAGCTCTCACATACTCCCGAAACTCCCTAGGGAGTCCCAGCTCATCGAGAGTTGTGTGTATTGCGGCGTGCGAGACCGTGTCGAATGCCTTCGACAGGTCTACACATGCCAGATGTAAAGTTCTTCGCTGCCTCCGGGCATCCCCGAGCACGGCGGACAGCACTGTGACGTTCTCACAGACACCATCCACCGGCCGAAAACCCCTTTGGCGAGCGTCGAAGATGTCAAGAGCTGCTAATCGTTTCGCAATTATCTTGTGGAAGTGTCTCAATACGACGGATCCTATACTTAGAGGTCGGTACTCCGCGGGTGCAGGCACGGCGGACATACCTCCCTTCTCCAGGAATACCGTTCGTGTTGTGGCGATCGACATGGGAACCTCCCTCGCAAGAAGCAGCAGATTGAACAGAAGCGCACGAAGAACGAAGGGAACAGCGTTCCACATTCTCGGCGTAATCTGATCCAATCCGGGCGCAGTGCCAGTCTTTACAGAGATCCGTCTGATTTCGGCTGTAGTGATCGGATCCCAGAGCAAGGTCCTATCCATCGCATTGACTGGGTCTGCGACGGCGCCCTCGCCGAGGCCTTCGAGATGAATCCCTCTGGCACCCGACGGAAGGCTCTGGCTAGCACTCGCCATCCTGTCCTCGACTCGAAACCGGTTCCGCAAGGCCGTCATATCTCCATCCGCGACACTGGTCGCCTCCATAACGGGACGCCAGTAATCGCAGAATTCAACAGCGGACGGACGCTTGCGTCCCGAGTCACCCTCGAGTATATGTGCGAGGCAGGTTTTCTTGTTCTTCTTGTACAGGGATTGCGTGACCGCAAATTCCCTCTTCCTTTTCTGCTTCTTATTCTCTCTGACGGTCGGATGAGGACCGGGCCGTCTAGTCTTCGCGCGTTGTGGAGGGCGCACTTGAACTGCCGGCGGGAAGATCTTGCCCAGCCATCTCTCAATGGCATGGACGTCGACCGCCCCCGACAGGAGAGCATCTCTCGCCGTGCCTACGAGAGTATCAGCCTCAAAGCCGCGGACCGCTGTACTCTGCTCTATGAGTAATTGTATATGGTCACGCAGCCTCTGAGAACTCTGCCCAGGGGGAGGCTGATGTGCGCTTGGATCGTTCGATCTTTCGTTAATAGCTGTCTCCATGGCCGTTATCGGGACGGACTCAGCTCCTATCATTGCTTCGTCCGTCCGGTCGCCCTCATCGATGTCAGCAGCACTGCCCATCGTGCAACGCTGCCGCATCTCTTGGCAGAAGCCTCTAACCATCTCGCGGTAAGCCTCTTGTCGACGCTTACCCTTGATGGCTTCGAGACTCCTATCAGGGATTCTCTCCTGCAGGTGCTGGTTCATGAAGAGAACATCCCCGGCTAAGGTGGCTGTAGCCTCAGCACGAGCCATGAGACGAACTTCCTCCACAGACCATCTGGCCTTAACACGCTCGACATTGACAGCCCTGTTGGCCACCTCAATGTGGGCTCTTGCTACGTGCAGCCCAAGACCACTCTTGGTCCGGAACTCCTTGGGGCAGTGCCCACAACTGTAAGACTCTTGGCTGCCGTGTTCAGCCTCGGCTCTGTTATGGCTGCCGTGTTCAGCCGTATTTAAGGCTCCATCCGAAGTGGATCGCCTAGAGCCAGATACGACCCCGTCAGGGTCCTCCGCACTGGCAGAGCATTCGCTCTGCACACGCAGACCCCGGGCCATCCGAGAGCCCGGGACATTCAATCTATTATTTTGTTCCATCATAGAATTTACTGCGTGTAGGGGAGCAAACGGATTGACAGCCGAGAGCTCCCCAAGAAGCCTGGTCTTTCTTGGCCCCACAACTCACCATGACCTAGGCACATGGCCCGAAGACCTTCGGGGCGCACTACGCCACGACGCCACTTAGTTACAGGAGCGCAACCTCAAAGAGGCGCGCCACACTGCATCCAGCGGTACCACGAGGAGGTGGACGTCTGACTTGACAAGGAGAGGCTATGTATTCGCTTCACTTGCCCAAGTAACTAATAGCCCTATCCCCAGGCCTAAAGAATCCCATTAAGGGAATCAAAGGCCTAGGAGAGCCCGACTCTCCCGTCGCGTGTTGCTTCCGCAACGCCGAAGCGAAGAGAGCCACAGCTCCCCCCGTCGCGTGTTGCTTTCGCAACGCCGAAACGAAGAGAAC
>NW_023415707.1:0-2500 GCF_013373865.1 Monomorium pharaonis | reverse complement strand
CATTTCTCCAATTTGTCTCTCTCCCATTCTTTACTCCAGTCGCCGACCCGGCCCGCGCCGCGCTTACCCCTAAGGGGCAAGAAGCGGTGAGCAAGGGGGACCTCCGTTAATAACGTTAATGATCCTTCCGCAGGTTCACCTACGGAAACCTTGTTACGACTTTTACTTCCTCTAAATGATCAAGTTTGGTCATCTTCCCGGCAACATCGGCAATGCCGACGCATTGCCGCGCACCAGTCCGAAGACCTCACTAAATCATTCAATCGGTAGTAGCGACGGGCGGTGTGTACAAAGGGCAGGGACGTAATCAACGCGAGCTTATGACTCGCGCTTACTGGGAATTCCTCGTTCATGGGGAACAATTGCAAGCCCCAATCCCTAGCACGAAGGAGGTTCAGCGGGTTACCCGGGCCTTTCGGCCAGGGAACACACGCTGATTCCTTCAGTGTAGCGCGCGTGCGGCCCAGAACATCTAAGGGCATCACAGACCTGTTATTGCTCAATCTCGTGCGGCTAGAAGCCGCCTGTCCCTCTAAGAAGATTTGTTTGTACGTTGGTAGTAAAAACCCCGCCGGCCGAAGCCGGGGGCCTTCAAGATACCATAAGGTACGCCTATTTAGCAGGCTAGAGTCTCGTTCGTTATCGGAATTAACCAGACAAATCGCTCCCCAACTAAGAACGGCCATGCACCACCACCCCACCGAATCAAGAAAGAGCTATCAATCTGTCAATCCTTCCGGTGTCTGGGCCTGGTGAGGTTTCCCGTGTTGAGTCAAATTAAGCCGCAGGCTCCACTCCTGGTGGTGCCCTTTCCGTCAATTCCTTTAAGTTTCAGCTTTGCAACATACTTCCCCCGGAACCCAAAAGCTTTGGTTTCCCGGAAGCTGCCCGCCGAGTCATCGGAGGAACTTCGGCGGATCGCTAGCTGGCATCGTTTATGGTTTAGAACTAGGGCGGTATCTGATCGCCTTCGAACCTCTAACTTTCGTTCTTGATTAATGAAAACATTTTTGGCAAATGCTTTCGCTTCTGTCCGTCTGCGACGATCCAAGAATTTCACCTCTAACGTCGCAATACGAATGCCCCCATCTGTCCCTATTAATCATTACCTCGGGGTTCCGAAAACCAACAAAATAGAACCGAGGTCCTATTCCATTATTCCATGCACGCAGTGTATTCAGGCGAGGATAGCCTGCTTTAAGCACTCTAATTTGTTCAAAGTAAACGTACCGGCCCGACTCGACACTCAGTAAAGAGCACCGCGACGGGGATATTAGTTGGGCCGCCCCTCGCGAGGCTAAGCCCAACCGGTAGGACGTCCCACATCACGCCAGTTAGACACCGCGAGCGGTGAACCGACGGTGTGCGACACAGATTCAACTACGAGCTTTTTAACCGCAACAACTTTAATATACGCTATTGGAGCTGGAATTACCGCGGCTGCTGGCACCAGACTGCCCTCCAATGGATCCTCGTTAAGGATTTAAAGTGTACTCATCCGATTACGGGGCCTCGGATGAGTCCCGTATCGTTATTTTTCGTCACTACCTCCCCGTGCCGGGAGTGGGTAATTTGCGCGCCCTGCTGCCTTCCTTGGATGTGGTAGCCGTTTCTCAGGCTCCCTCTCCGGAATCGAACCCTGATTCCCCGTTACCCGTTACACCATGGTAGGCGCAGAACCTACCATCGACAGTTGATAAGGCAGACATTTGAAAGATGCGTCGCCGGTGCTAGGACCGTGCGATCAGCACAAAGTTATTCAGAGTCACAAAGTAAACGGTGGACGCAACGGAGACCGCGCGCCACCGATTGGTTTTGATCTAATAAAGCGTCCCTTCCATCACTGGTCGGGACTCTGTTTTGCATGTATTAGCTCTAGAATTACCACAGTTATCCAAGTAAATGTTGGTACAATCTAATGAACCATAACTGATTTAATGAGCCATTCGCGGTTTCACCTTAATTCGGCATGCACTGAGACATGCATGGCTTAATCTTTGAGACAAGCATATGACTACTGGCAGGATCAACCAGGGAGCTACTACGTGCGTGCGCGCGCTGCGTGAGCGGCGAGGCACTAGCTCGTCGTCGTCCGCGTCGTCGACTCCGAGAACGCGCGCTCGGTGAGCGCGCGCCCCGCGGAAGATCGAAACGAGCGTACGAACGGGCGAGCGAGCGAGCGAGCGAGCGGGCGGGCGGGCGAAAGCTTCGCCATCGCTGCTGCTCGGAGGTGTCGTTACTCCGCCGCCGGCGTCTTGCGAGCCGGTCGGCGACACTCTCTCATTTTTCTCTTCTTCGTTACCTTCTTCTGTCAATTTCATTTCGAGAGTCGAGTATCGACGAGGTGACGCATAGTCGCCCGCGATACGATCAAATCATGGTCCGTGTTTCACCATTTGACGTTCCGAGCTTCGGGAGACTCTTACGGAACGCACGAGACGCGAAGGACGCGCTCGTTCGTGTCGCTCGGCTCGCCGAGCGCACCGCACCTCTTATAATA
>NW_023415706.1:0-23674 GCF_013373865.1 Monomorium pharaonis | reverse complement strand
TCTGTGAGAGAGAGAATGCATGTGTGTGATGTGCATTTGTGAAAGTGAGAAAAAGAGAGTATATTATTTTTTATATGAATTTTATTTTATATATTTTTTTATTTATGAAGTTTTTTTCATTTATTAAGCTTTACATTTATTAAGCTATTTATTTTCGACGGAGTTGGGGTTGGTGCCGGAGCTGGAGGCGGAGGTTGAATCCTCTGTAAACAAATATACAATTTAATGTTAAATATTTTTAAATATTTCATTGTTTAATTTTTGTTTATTAATATTTTACTTACTTCTTATGAACAGGTAAAATAGAAAACATTTCTTAGGTCGCGCCCACGGCCTCGTCCACGGCCTCCACGACCTCCACGGCCTCCACGGCCTTCTTGTCCTCCGCGGCCTTTGCGATTTCGACCTTCTTGCCACCGACGAGCTGTAATAAAAAATACAATATATTTTATTAATATACTATACTAGGTTAGGGTTAGAGATTAATTAGTATTATTAATAATGTTAAAGAAAATTATATTTCTGTTGTACTTACGTTTTTCGTTTTTCTCGTCTTTTAATGGCGGTAGAGCCGGGTCCGGGTTCGGGGGCGGGACCGGTTCCGGTGTTGGAATTGGGGTCGAAGACGAGGCCGAAGCCGGGACCGTAGTCGGGGCCGGAGCCGGGGCCGTAGTCGGAGCTGGGGCTGTAGTCAAAGCTGGGGTCGTAGTCGGAGCCGGAGCTGAAGGCGGGTGAATTGTTCCCGATGTTTTCGGCACCGCCATCGCCGGTTGAACTTTTTTGTTCTTTTTGTGTACATGTAGCTGATCAAAACGATCAGCTGCATGTGCAAAAATCTGTTCGTCTTGTTCATCAATTTCCATATTTATTCTGTAACATAAATTTTATTATTTATTTATTCTATATATTTTATATTTTAATATTGTGTTTCATTAATACTTACGTTTTATCTTTCCTTGTAGCCATCTTGTTGATAACTGTTTATTTCTTTAGCAACCAAGTGTCTTTACGGAAGACCAGCCTCAATTGTTATTAAATTCATTTTTATGAATAGATACATGGGGACACTTCATTGATGTTTGCTAATGCATCTTTATAAAGTTTATGGCCGTTCAAATGGTGATTAGTGGTGATTAGTGGTGATTATTCTTCGGATTTGTTATTAAAGTGAGAGGAGGATATTCAAAATTGTATTTTTGTAAGTTTAAAAAATGTCTCATTTTTATTTTTTAGGTAAAAGCAAACAGACATTTAGAGTAAAATGTGGTTATGTTATTCATGTTTTGATATGTTTATATATTTATTTGATAATCAGGTATTTTACTATGCTTTTACAATTAAATATGTTAATATTTTATTATTGAGTGTATTTATTGTTATGTATATCTTTGTTCTAATTTTTAGTATTTGTATTATATAATTACTGCGTTTTTTAACGTTTGCTTGCTTCTGTCTAATATTATTACATTAAAATTCTAAAATAAATAATTTCGTAGCATATATAAATATTATAAAAATATTTGTGGAAATTGTCAATAAGGTCGGTAGTGCCTCGCACTCTAAGTGTACGCGCAAGCGAGGTAACACCGTTGTCTCTGTTACGCGAGACATCGTTTACAAGATTTATAAATTATCAGATCTCAATAACGGCAAATTGATTAATTTTTAATTAAATTTAATGAATAGTATCCGATTATATAATAAAAGTGTTTTTCTGCAACGTAATTTACAAGCGAAGATATCGCGATAATTAAAGTTTTTCTTTTATTGTTATTATTATTATTATTATTATTATTATTATTATTATTATTATATTATTATTATTATTATCATCATAATTTGCATGTTATATCATGAATTATATTGTGGAGGATAGAAATATAATAATAACTTCAAAGCTTGGAATTTAAAAGTAACAATAAGAAATTTTATTATGAAAAAATTGTTGGTTACAATAAAATTTCTTTTTTTTAAGCCGGTGTATATGCTGTTGTTGATAAGAAGTTCACTGAGGTTCATCATGTTTTAAATTCAGCGAACCATTATATAGAGAATTGGAATTGTATATCAAAAGGAATATTTGAAGCTGTACTTTATAGTTTATCTATTATCATTATCTTATGACATACCAGGTAAGAGAATAGTTACAAGTATTATAATTTTATTTAAAAGAATATTTCATTGCACATAGTCAAAAAAATATTTTATTGTAACTGTATGGTTCTTAAAGTTGAATTGAATGTATTGAATGTATGATAGTTATTATAGAATTATCTTTTTTAGATTTTTAAAATAGGTAAAAAGCGAGAAAACTTGTCTGAAACAATTTTAGAAAAGTATATAGACCATAATGTCATTCAGCTGATGATGACTTGTTTGTCGATGATGGGATTATAGGCTGTAATGTAGAAGATGTTTTATATGAATCCCAAAGATCATTTGTATGCCTTAGTCTTTTTAGTCATGTATTCTTTGTGAGCCAGAAATATGGATAAGACGCAGAAATATACCGATAGTTTATTAGTCAAATTAAAACTAAAAAGTAAGTATTTAAATACTTCTTGTTGAAACAATTTAATACAATCTTTTTATATATTCATAAAGATCACATTAAAAAATTTTATTTACAATTTTGATTGAGGCATACATGAGACGGAAGACTACAAATGATTGAGTTTCTTTTTTAAATATAAACTGATACGTAATTCCATATTTACTTTTCATTCTTTTTGTATTAATTTAATATAGCATATATATTGCTATTTTACAGTTAACACGGACAAAATAGGTTTATTATTAATAACTGTAAATGAATAATAAATGTAATTATAAAAGTACAATAACAATTTAACTGCAAATAAAAAATTGTTTGAATGTGATCGTTTGTGAATGTTAATAAATTGTATTTGGGAACAATAATGTATTTAAATACTTGCGTTTTAATTTTTGATTTGACTAAATCTTATCTGTATATTTCTATTTTTGTGTCTTCAACATGTCCAGTTTGCATTGAATGTATGATAGTTTTATTAATAGACTAAGACTACAGATAATTCTTGGGTATCCATATAAACATATCCTCTGATATTGCAGTCTGTGACTAGGTTATCGCAGGTCAGCTGGGTGACGTGGTTTTTATATCTTGTTGTAATTTTTCAATAATTTAAAAAGATGGTTGTATGGTATTTTAAGAGCCACACATTTGCAAAAAATTCCTCGGAACAAGTTAGAATACAGATACTTTTGACTTAAAAATAAACGGTTCACTTCTTTTTATCATTTTCTTGGTAAAATTTCATTATTTGATACTTTGAGGTTCATATATTTTGTGGAGTACAGTGTAAATCTAAGCTTTGAAGTTAATTATATCTCTTTTTCCTTACTTTTCTATTCTTCTATTTTAGGTTTTAATAAAGTGCTTCTTCCTCTTTTTTTTTTAAATAACTAAAAATAGACATAACACAAAGTATTAAATCTTAATAATACTTATTCTAAACAAAAAATGAAAATTTTGTGTACCTTAGTATTTTCTTCTATGATTCAGTTCACAACACATTATAATAATGATAAATTCCATAAACTCCTTGTTGTTGATTAGACTTCCTTATAAAAATATTTTATTGAAAATCACTCTTAATTGATCCATTTTATTGAATTTTATTAAATTTATTTAACATCCATTAAAACTTATTAAGATTGTGTTAAAATTAATTTAAATAATAAATTTTATTAAAGTTCTTTAAGATTCATTAAAATTTATTAAATTTATTTTATTGTTATTTAGCAAAAAAATAAATTTTTGAATTTTAATGAATTTTAAAGAATTTAAATAAAATTTAATTAAATTTTAATTAATTTTAACGAATCTTAATAAATCTTAATTAAAAGGGATCAATTGAGAAAAATTTTCAGTAAAATATTTCAGTAATATGTTTTCATCAGTGATGGTAAAACTTTATAGATGTTGTATGTAAACACAATGTTTCGACCATTGCTTTTTGGTTTTTAAGTGTCAATTTTGTCTCTTATTTAAAAAAAATATTTCATTGCACATATTCAAAAAAATATTTTATTGTAACTGTGTGGCTCTTAAAGATATTATACAATTATCTTTTTTAGATTATTGAAATAGGTAAAAAGCGTGAAATCTTGTCTGAAACAATTTCAGAAAAGTATATAGACCATAATGTCATTCAGCTGATGATGTTTGTCGATGATGGGATTATAGGCTGTAATATAGAAGATGTGTTTATATGGATGCCAAAGATCATTTGTATGCCTTAATTTATTTAGTCATGTATTCTTTATGAGCCAGAAATATGGATAAGACGCAGAAATATACCGATAAGTTTATTAGTCAAATTAAAACTAAAAAGTAAGTATTTAAATACTTTCTTGTTGAAACAATTTAATACAATTCTTTTTATATATTCATAAAGATCACATTAAAAAATTTTATTTACAATTTTGATTGAGGCATACATGAGACGGAAGACTACAAAATGATTGAGTTTTCTTTTTAAATATAAACTGATACGTAATTCCATATTTGTACTTTTCATTCTTTTTGTATTAATTTAATATAGCATATATATTGCTATTTTACAGTTAACACGGACAAAATAGGTTTATTATTAATAACTGTAAATGAATAATAAATGTAATTATAAAAGTACAATAACAATTTAACTGCAAATAAAAAATTGTTTGAATGTGATCTTGTGAATGTTAATAAATTGTTTTGGGAACAATAATGTATTTAAATACTTGCGTTTTAATTTTTTGATTTGACTAAATCTATCTGTATATTTCTATTTTTGTGTCTTCAACATGTCCAGTTTGCATTGAATGTATGATAATTATTAATAGACTAGACGTACAGATAATTCTTGGGTATCCATATAAACATATCTCTGATATTGCAGTCTGTGACTAGGTTATCGGCAGGTCAGCTGGGTGACGTGGTTTTTATATCTTGTTGTAATTTTCAATAATTTAAAAAAGATGGTTGTATGTTATTTTTAAGAGCCACACATTTGCAAAAAAATTCCTCGGAACAGTTATAATACAGATACTTTTGACTTAAAAAATAAACTGTTCACTTCTTTTTATCATTTTTCTTGGTAAATTTCATTATTTGATACCTTTGAGGTTCATATATTTTGTGGAGTACAGTGTAAATTCTAAGCTTTGAAGTTAATTATATCTCTTTTTCCTTACTTTCTATTCTTCTATTTTAGGTTTTAATAAAGTGCTTCTTCCTCTTTTTTTTTAAATAACTAAAAATAGAACATAACACAAAGTATTAATCTTATAATACTTATTCTAAACAAAAATGAAAATTTTGTTGTACCTTAGTATTTTCTTCTATGATTCAGTTCACAACACATTAATAATAATGATAAATTCCATAAACTCCTTGTTGTTGATTAGACTTCCTTATAAAAATATTTTATTGAAAATCACTCTTAATTGATCCATTTTATTGAATTTTATTAAATTTATTTAAATCCATTAAAACTTATTAAGATTGGTTAAAATTAATTTAAATTAATTAAATTTTATTAAGTTCTTTAAGATTCATTAAAATTTATTAAATTTATTTTATTGTTATTTAGCAAAAAAAATAAATTTTGAATTTAATGAATTTTAAAGAATTTAAATAAATTTAATTAATTTTAATAATTTTAACGAATCTTAATAAATCTTAATTAAAAGGGATCAATTGAGAAAATTTTCAGTAAAATATTTCAGTAATATGTTTTCATCAGTGATGGTAAAACTTATTAGATGTTGTATGTAACACAATGTTTCGACCATTGCTTTTGGTTTTTAAGTGTCAATTTTGTCTCTTATTTAAAAAAATATTTCATTGCACATATTCAAAAAATATTTTATTGTAACTGTGTGGCTCTTAAGATTATAACAATTATCTTTTTTAGATTATTGAAATAGGTAAAAAGCGTGAAATCTTGTCTGAAACAATTTCAGAAAAGTATATAGACCATAATGTCATTCAGCTGATGATGTTTGTCGATGATGGGATTATAGGCTGTAATATAGAAGATGTGTTTATATGGATGCCAAAGATCATTTGTATGCATTAATTTATTTAGTCATGTATTCTTTATGAGCCAGAAATATGGATAAGACGCAGAAATATACCGATAAGTTTATTAGTCAAATTAAAACTAAAAAGTAAGTCTTTAAATACTTTCTTGTTGAACAATTTAATACAATTCTTTTTATATATTCATAAAGATCACATTAAAAAATTTTATTTACAATTTTGATTAAGGCATACATGAGACGGAAGACTACAAAATGATTGAGTTTTCTTTTTAAATATAAACTGATACGTAATCCATATTTTACTTTTCATTCTTTTTGTATTATTTAATATAGCATATATATTGCTATTTACAGTTAACACGGACAAAATAGGTTTATTATTAATAACTGTAAATGAATAATAAATGTAATTATAAAAGGTACAATAACAATTTATACTGCAAATAAAAATTGTTTGAATGTGATCTTTTGTGAATGTTAATAAATTGTTTTTGGGAACAATAATGTATTTAAATACTGCGTTTTAATTTTTTGATTTGACTAAATCTTATCTGTATATTTCTATTTCTGGTCTTCCAACATGTCCGATTTGCATTGAATGTATGATAGTTATTAAATAGACTAAGACGTACAGATAATCTTGGGTATCCATATAAACATATCTCTGATATTGCAGTCTGTGACTAGGTTATCGGCAGGTCAGCTGGGTGACGTGTTTTTATATCTTGTTGTAATTTTTCAATAATTTAAAAAAGATAGTTGTATGTTATTTTTAAAAGCCACACATTTGCAAAAAATTCCTCGGAACAAGTTATAATACAGATACTTTTTGACTTAAAAAATAAACTGTTCACTTCTTTTTATCATTTTTTCTGGTAAAATTTCATTATTTGATACCTTTGAGGTTCATATATTTTTGTGGAGTACAGTGTAAATTCTAAGCTTTGAAGTTAATTATATCTCTTTTTCCTTACTTTTCTATTCTTCTATTTTAGGTTTTAATAAAGTGCTTCTTCCTCTCTTTTTTTTTAAATAACTAAAAATAGAACATAACACAAAGTATTAATCTTATAATACTTATTCTAAACAAAAAATGAAAATTTTGTGTACCTTAGTATTTTCTTCTATGATTCAGTTCACAACACATTAATAATAATGATAAATTCCATAAACTCCTTGTTGTTGATTAGACTTCCTTATAAAAATATTTTATTGAAAATCACTCTTAATGATCCATTTTATTGATTTTATTAAATTTATTTAAATCCATTAAAACTTATTAAGATTGGTTAAAATTAATTTAAATTAATTAAATTTTATTAAAGTTCTTTAAGATTCATTAAAATTTATTAAATTTATTTTATTGTATTTAGCAAAAAAATAAATTTTTGAAATTTTAATGAATCTTAAAGAATTTAAATAAAATTTAATTAATTTTAATTAATTTTAATGAATCTTAATAAATCTTAATTAAAAAGGATCAATTGAGAAAAATTTTCAGTAAAATATTTCAGTAATATGTTTTCATCAGTGATGGTAAAACTTTATTAGGTGTTGTATGTAACACAATTAATGTTTTCGATCATTGCTTTTTGGTTTTTCTTAAGTGTCAATTTTGTCTTTTATTGGACGTGTTTATATTTTAATGATTATATTTTAAATTGCAAGAAATCGAGAGCACTAGCTACTCATTTAGAAAATGTGACGTCAATTGCGAAAAATTAATACTAAAAATTATCTGAATTTTTAATGGGTGGCACTCACTTGGACATGGTTCAAATGGAAACAGTGCATTTGCACACAGTGTTTTTGGACACGATATTTTGCGCACAATTCATTTGCACACCGTTCATTAAGAACTTAATTTTTTAATAGCAGTTTACTCTTGTAGGACTTTGTGCTACCGGTATTTATGTTGAAACGGTGTTTAAACCGAAAGAGCATCTAATTCGATATTTACATATCTTGGAACAAGGCTAAATAAAAAACATTTCCATACCAATAACGATAAACATTGTATTTTCTGTTGCATTTGCTGTTTTAATAACGAAATAGCAAATGCTATTGCAAAAACACAATCATGCGTATTTGGTTGTAACTTTATTAGGTGTTGTATGTAACACAATTAATGTTTTGACCATTGCTTTTGGTTTTTCTTAAGTGTCAATTTTGTCTTTTATTGGACGTGTTTATATTTCAATGATTATATTTTAAATTGCAAGAAATTGAGAGCACTAGCTACTCATTTAGAAAATGTGACGTCAATTGCGAAAAATTAATACTAAAAATTATCTGAATTTTTTAATGGGTGGCACTCACTTGGACATGGTTCAAATGGAAACGGTGCATTTGCACACAGTGTTTTTGGACACGATATTTGCGCACAATTCATTTGCACACCGTTCATTAAGAACTTAATTTTTTAATAGCAGTTTACTCTTGTAGGACGTTGTGCTACCGGTATTTATGTTGAAACGGTGTTTAAACCGAAAGAGCATCTAATTCGATATTTACATATCTTGGAACAAGGCTAAATAAAAAACATTTCCATACCAATAACGATAAACATTGTATTTTCTGTTGCATTTGCTGTTTTAATAACGAAATAGCAAATGCTATTGCAAAAACACAATCATGCGTATTTGGTTGTAACTTTATTAGGTGTTGTATGTAACACAATTAATGTTTGACCATTGCTTTTTGGTTTTTCTTAAGTGTCAATTTTGTCTTTTATTGGACGTGTTTATATTTCAATGATTATATTTTAAATTGCAAGAAATTGAGAGCACTAGCTACTCATTTAGAAAATGTGACGTCAATTGCGAAAAATTAATACTAAAAATTATCTGAATTTTTTAATGGGTGGCACTCACTTGGACATGGTTCAAATGGAAACGGTGCATTTGCACACAGTGTTTTTGGACACGATATCTTGCGCACAATTCATTTGCACACCGTTCATTAAGAACTTAATTTTTTAATAGTAGTTTACTCTTGAAGGACGTTGTGCTACCGGTATTTATGTTGAAACGGTGTTTAAACCGAAAGAGCATCTAATTCGATATTTACATATCTTGGAACAAGGCTAAATAAAAAACATTTCTATACCAATAACGATAAACATTGTATTTTCTGTTGCATTTGCTGTTTTAATAACGAAATAGCAAATGCTATTGCAAAAACACAATTATGCGTATTTGTTTGTTCTTGCACCAAAGGAAATTTTACAGGATACTTAATAATAAAGTTATACGTTGGGAATAATTTTTCCAAAAATTGTTTCTGACACTCACTTAACATTTTTGAATTAAAAGAATCATAAACATATATAGCCTTAGTATCATAATAACAACATGTCCAATGTATTCCCAATCTTGTAACAGGTAATATCTGTATATGCTTCTTATTGGTCGGTACCGGTTGCACTCTATCTATTCTTTGTACTAGCCATGTTCCAACTGGTCTATAAGCTGAATATTTTTCAACAAGATAATTAAAATGATCCATATGCAAATCATTTAACCATCCATTTTGAACAATAATACTTTTTTGTTCTAACGACAGCGTCATTTCTTGTTGATGTTTCTCTTTATTAAAATATTTAATTCCAAAATTGTTTTTATATTGCAAATGATTATTAACAAATTTATTTTCTATATCCTTGTTTATGTCGTAAACTTTTCCATTTCTTTCTTTGTTATTACAATCGTTATTTTTTACACACAATTCATTTTGAGATTTATTAAACTGCTCAATATAAATATCACTCACAGATTGTACCTGTTCTTTTGATATTTGTTGAAAAGTGCAAACTTTTTGTTGATTCAATTTCTGTGCTTGCGTCTTTTCACTTTGACGTTTATTACGTAAACGAACCGCTTCAGCCTCTTTTGCTCTTATTACTGTTAACGGAAACACTGTCTGAGGCACACCATACGTAAGATCTTGAGGAAAATGCTCAATTTTATTAAACTTAAAAAGATCTAATAAGTGCGAGCGCATTTTACTAACATTATATCTTACTTTTTCGGGTTTAACATTAAATAATAATGAAGTAGCAAAAGCTATTGCAAAAACGCCACAACATTGTATTTTCTGTTGCATTTGCTGTTTTAATAACGAAATAGCAAATGCTATTGCAAAAACACAATCATGCGTATTTGTTTGTTCTTACACCAAAGGAAATTTTACGGATACTTAATAATAAAGTTACACGTTGGGAATAATTTTTCCAAAAATTGTTTCTGACATTTACTTAACATTCTTGAATTAAAAGAATCAAACATATATAGCCTTAGTATTATAATAATAACAACATGTCCAATGTATTCCCAATCTTACCCAATGTATACCCAACCACTCATAACAGGTAATATCTGTATATGCTTTTTATTGGTCGGTATCGGTTGCACTCTATCTATTTTTTGCTCTATCGACTTTGGTATCTAAATGAAATTGTCCATTTATCTATTCTTAAAGTACTGTGGTCACGAATTATTTCCTCAGTATTTAATTTGTGTAACTCGTTTGTTACTGTGGCGATACTGGTGTGCACATTAAAATAATTGTCTATTTGCCTGCTTTTAAATATTCTGGTCCTAAATATTTTGCTTAACATTTAACTCGTGTAACTTAATTGTTAAGGTTCGGTGAGGTAGTAAAGTACTAAGATAATAAGGTAGTCTAAGGTCGTTGAAATTTGCGACAGTTAATGAACCTAAGGCTGGATTTACAATAGGATCTACAATATGTATTAAGCTTTATGCCTTAAAATCTTGACCAATTATAACTGAATGTGCGAAGAATAATCGAATAATTAGTTAATTCTTTATGGCTTAGGGTCGATTTCATTAACTCCGGTTACCTTAACCGGTCGGTTATTTCATTGGAATTGACCAATCGAATTTGTTAATTTTGTTTAACAACAAATACGATTGGTCAATTCTAATGGAATAACCGGCCAGTTAAGGTAACCGCAGTTGGTAAAATCGGCCCTTAAGGTTTACTATACCTATTGTAGATCCGACTTAAAACTTATCTTGCAATGACTTTATAGCTTATTACTACGGCTATTGTAGACAAGGCTTTATATGTAATAATGCCTTTTTTCCTTTATTTTTTAGTTATAGACACTCGTACTGTTTACGGTTTAAAGAGGTAAGATTTATACTTTTTTCTCTTTCCTTTTTTCTTTTTCTTTCTCCTTCCTTATTTTTTGTTGTTACATATCTTTATCTTTCTTTTATTTCTTTTATTTCTTTTTTTTTCCTTATATTTTGTTGTTACATATCTTATTTTTATACTATCTACTACTTTATCTTTCTTTCTTTCTTTGATTTTTTAATATATTTATAGGAAGCTGCTTTGTGCTTACAAAAAACGGCTGCTGTGCGCCTATAAAAAGGCTGCTGTGCGCTTACAAAAAAACGGCTGCTGTGCGCCTATAAAAAAGGCTGCTGTGCGCTTATAAAAGAGCTGCTGTGCGCCTACATAAGAAAGGCTGCTGTGCGCTTACAAAAAACGGCTGCTGTGCGCCTATAAAAAAGGCTGCTGTGCGCTTATAAAAGAGCTGCTGTGCGCTTACATAAGAAAGGCTGCTGAGCGCCTATAAAAGGCTGCTTTGCGCCTACATAAAGGCTGCTGCGCGCCTACATAAAGGCTGCTGCGCGCCTATATAAAGGTTGCTGTGGGCCTACATAAAAAAAAACCGCCTATAAAAGGGCTGCTGTGCGTCTACATAAGAAAGGTTGCTGTGCCCCTATAAAAAGGCTGCTTTGCGCCTACATAAAAGCTGCTACGTGCCTATACAAGGGCTGCTGTGCGCTTACATAAAGGTTGCTGCGCGTTTACATAAAAAGGCTGCTGTGCGTCTACATAAAAAAAACTACGTGCCTATAAAAGGGCTGTTGTGCGCCAATATAAAATTGTTGTTTATTAGTTATATATAATTATTTTGAATAAAAATGTCTATGCAAACTAAAGAGCGAGTAATAATCTCGTTAGAAGAAGAAAGTATTATTGTTCAAGGTGGATGGTTAGAAGATATGCATATGGAGCATTTTAATCATCTTTTAAAAAATAATTCAAGCTATAAACCCGTTAGTACGTTGCAAACTTATATTCTTGATACAATACCGTCTATGTCAGAAAATGAAAAACATATACAAATTTTACATAGTTCTGATTTCGATTTAGATACTTATGATAGTTCATTAGATTTATATAAGTTACACGAGCTATTGAATGTAAATGGACATTGGGTGTGCTGTTATTATGATACAAAAGATATATATATTTTTGATTCGTTCAATAAAAAGAAATTGCACAAACGTCATGAACAAGTTTTGAAACGATTATTTCCATTTTATCCTTTTGATAAAAAGCCTGTAATATTTCCAAATGTGCAACAACAACCAAATTGTAGCGATTGTGGCGTTTTTGCAATAGCTTTTGCTACTTCATTATTATTTAATGTTAAAACCCGAAAAAGTAAGATATAATGTTAGTAAAATGCGCTCGCACTTATTAGATCTTTTTAAGTTCAATAAAATTGAGCATTTTCCTCAAGATCTTACGTATGGTGTGCCTCAGACAGTGTTTCCGTTAGCAGTAATAAGAGCAAAAGAGGCTGAAGCGGTTCGTTTACGTAATAAACGTCAAAGTGAAAAGACGCAAGCACAGAAATTGAATCAACAAAAAGTTTGCACTTTTCAACAAATATCAAAAGAACAGATACAATCTGTGAGTGATATTTATATTGAGCAGTTTAATAAATCTCAAAATGAATTGTGTGTAAAAAATAACGATTGTAATAACAAAGAAAGAAATGGAAAAGTTTACGACATAAACAAGGATATAGAAAATAAATTTGTTAATAATCATTTGCAATATAAAAACAATTTTGGAATTAAATATTTTAATAAAGAGAAACGTCAACGAGAAATGACGCTGTCGTTAGAACAAAAAAGTATTATTGTTCAAAATGGATGGTTAAATGATTTGCATATGGATCATTTTAATTATCTTGTTGAAAAATATTCAGCTTATAGACCAGTTGGAACATGGCTAGTACAAAGAATAGATAGAGTGCAACCGGTACCGACCAATAAGAAGCATATACAGATATTACCTGTTACAAGATTGGGAATACATTGGACATGTTGTTATTATGATACTAAGGCTATATATGTTTATGATTCTTTTAATTCAAAAATGTTAAGTGAGTGTCAGAAACAATTTTTGGAAAAATTATTTCCAACGTATGACTTTATTAAGTATCCTGTAAAATTTCCTTTGGTGCAAGAACAACCAAATACGCATGATTGTGGTGTTTTTGCAATAGCATTTGCTGTTTCGTTATTTTTTAACACTAAACCCGAAAATGTTAGATATGATGTTAGTCTAATGCGTTCGCATTTAATACAAATGTTTGAATCTAATAAAATAGAACGCTTTCCTCCAGATTTAAAATATTCTGCTTTGAAAGAATTTTCGTCAACAGTAGTAAAAGCTGAAGAGACTAAAACGATACATACACAATGTCAATATGAAGAAAAACAACAGAAATTAAATCAATTTCTAGAAAGTTATGATTCTCAGCAAACTAAGGAAGAATTAAATAACAATTTTTTAATAAAAACGCAAAGTTTACAAAAAAATACGTACAATCAATAATAAATGATATTTATGTTGAAAAGGTTGAAAAGGTTGATAAAGGGTTGGAAAGTGAATTATATATTGAAAATATTAACCATGAGGTTAATAATACTTTTAGTAATACATGTAGTGGTAACAAACAAGAAAAAATAAACATTCAAGATATAAATGAGAAAAATTATAAATATTCGGAATCTAATTCTGAATTAGGGCATATTAATAAAAATAAACAATATCAGCCAGAAAACAATAAACATAATAACAACCAAGTGTATTATGATGAAAAATTAGAAGGTTATCGTTCTAAAAAACAAAGACAATATCAACAGGATTTAAAAAATAGTCGAGCTAAAAAACGGCAGCGATATGAACAGGATTTAGAAAATAATCGAGCTAAAAAGCGATGTCGATATGAACGGAATTTAGAGAATAATCGCGCTAAACAGCTACAACGATACAAACGAGACTTACAAAATAATCGTGCTAAACAGCTACAACGATACAAACGAGATTTACTAAATAATCGCGCTAAGCAGCAACAACAATACAAACGAGATTTAGAAAATAATCGCGCTAAAAAAAGAGAACGTTATAGACAAAGTTTAGAAAATAATCGCGCTAAAAAAATAGAACGTTATAAACGAGATTTAGAAAATAATCGTATTAAAAAACGATGTCATTACAAAAAGATTTTAGAGAAGCAACGTGCACAAAAACGAATACGTTATTTTATAAATTATGAGTGTGAACGAGAAAGACAAAAAGGATTATCTTCTGATCATAAATGGCTTTACAATAAGCGATATTACCAGAAAAAAAAATCTGAATCCATACTTGTAGAGAAAAATTATAATATTGCCAAAAATATTAATAAAAAATATGCAAAATTTCGATCAACAAATTTTATAAAAATTCACGGTTCTTTTAACACGTTTGTTAAAAATATTTTACAAAAACAGAAAATTACAGATTGCAGTAAAGATTATATTGAAAAACTACTGAAAGCAGAACAAATTGTACGTTCATGTTTTAATATTAGAAATAATTATATTCGTAATATGAGTAAAACATTAAATCTGCTTAAAAATAAATCAGAAACATGTTTGACTGTTGCTGCCGAATGTTCTATAGTTGATGATAAATTAAGTGCGTTATGTGGTATATCTAGACATACAGCTTCGTCCGAGAATTACTTTACTGATTCTATGTATCATAATATAACTTCATCTGAAGCCAATATAAGTGAATCTTTAATATTAAATATGAGAGGACAAATTGTTAATGCGTTACCGTTGATAAAAGCACGAGCAAAAAAATCGTGGTTGTGCAGTATTTTATGTAAAATTAAGGATTTGTTTCTGATTGATCGATATCAAAAATTCCTACAAGCTGTAAATAAATGTAATTTAAAAAACGTACCGGAACTAATGCAAAAAATTTATGAATGTACTGTGACAATTTTTGATAAGAAATTAGGTGATGCTAAGAAGGGTCACGCACATAGCTGTTATACTGATTTAAATCTTTGTAAAGCTATGTTTATTCCAATGCAATTATTATCACCTCATTTCCCAAAAGTAAGAAACGTTAGACGTTTGATTTATCAACTTCGCAGTTTTTATAAAAAAATGTTAGAGCTGGACGAAGCATTAACTTCTGGTGAGCTTGATAAATTAAATCAAATTATAACTTCAGTACAAGAAAAAGCAGATATGTATAAATATCATCAAACTGATGTAATTTTGAGTGATGATGATATTATTTCTAAATATCATAATGCGTTTGTAGCATTGAAAAAACGTTCACTGGACACACCGCGGTATAGTTGTGTGTCATGTGAACGACTTTGTTATAAAAGAAATGTTTCTGAAGTTAGTAAACTTCAGACACGTAAAAATAATCCAATTTGGAAAGATTTATTGGCCCATATAGAGCAACAAAACATTAATCCGCAATACATATGTCATTATTGTGATAAAAAATTTCGTAGCGGCTTGTTGCCTGCTTATTGCATTTTGAATAATCTCTTCTCTAACGATGTGCCGGAGGTAATATCGTCTCTTAACGAATTTGAAAAAATGCTTATACAAAGGGCTAAAGCTTTTCAAACTGTGGTTAAAATGGGAACAGTTTTTAATAAAAAAATTCCTGAGAGACAAAAGATACAAAAAGTTAAAGGTACAACTTTTCATTTACCACTTCCTTTACAAGAGACTTTTGATAAATTATGTTCTAAAACTGATCCGATAAATTTAAATCATGAATTATGTATTTTACTAAGAAATATTCCAACTAAATCAAAAATTATTTGGGAAGATTTAGTGGATCTTAAAAAGATATATGAAGCTTTGAAATGGTTGAAAATTAATAATTTCCTATATTCTGGTATTGTATTGCCCAATACGCATAATGAATTAGATTTAGGAAATCTCAACAATGCAGAATTTTATATTCAAGAAACAGAAAATGATGCAGAAATTTTATTTAATGATGAATGTAAACCGTTAAATTTAAATTTACAAATGCAAGAGATAACAGATCACGTAGAAGTTACACTGCATCAGCGTGAGGCTATGTTAACTCAAAAAGATGAAAGTGATAGTTACTACGAGCAATATACTATATATCCACTGTATGAAAAAAAAGAAAATAAAACTGCGAATGCTTTGTATCAAATGTTAAAAATTCAAGATTCATCTTTAGATAATCGTGAAAAGAATTTGGATTTGATGTGTTTTCCAGATTTATATCCATTTGGTTCAAATGGACAATGTGATAAAAAACGACCGGTTAAACTTCAAGAGCATGAATTTATTAAATGTCGTTTAACGTCTAGGCATCCACGATTTAGATTAAATCAACAATATTTATTCTATTTGTTAAATAAAGCGAATATTCGTCAATTAAGTCGTGGGATTTATCATAAAATGAATATAACTGATCCACGAAGTCGTTACACGGCTGCAGAATATTTAGATGCTATGTCTAAAGATGCATTGGAGTCTAATTTAAATACTATATTTTCCTCACTTCGAAATACTGAGCAATATTGGCGTCAACCAAGAAATGATTTAGATTGTATGACCCGACATTATGGACCTGCAACATGGTTTATAACGTTAAGTCCTAGTGAATGGTTATGGGATGATTTAGGTGATTATATTCGTGAAGTTAATGGATGGCAAGACTCTTCGTTGAGCACCAGTGAACTTGTTGCTAAAGATCCTGTATCAACGTCGAGATTTCTTGATAATAAATTTCGAGCAATGATAGATTTTATTTGTTCTAAAGATTGTCCAATCGGTGAAGTAACACATTATTTTTGGCGACGAGAATATCAAGGTAGAGGCATACAACATTTTCACTTATTAGTTTGGATTAAAGATGCACCGATTTTCGGTGAATCTTCTGTAGAAGAAGTTTCTAAATTTATTTTAAAATACATAACCTGCAAAAAGCCAGATAAAAATATTTCGCCATTATTGTACAGACGTGTTACTACGCATCAACGACATAAACATAATGATTATTGTCTTCGTAATAAAAAAGTAGGACGTAAAGTTATTCGTTGTTGTCGTTTTGGATTTCCTCGTCCCGTTACTGAAACACTGCGTATGAGAGATGTAGCAACTTCGATAGCAGGTAGAAAACAATTAAAACATCAAAGCAGATTGTATGATCTTCCTCGAAAGCCTGATGAAGTTGATATTAATGATTATAATACCGCTCTTCTTACTGCATGGGAAGGAAATATGGATATACAATATATTGGTGAAAAGTCTACAGTTCTTACATGGTATGTGACTAAATATGTGAACAAACCAGGGAAAAGTGAGTTGTCGGACTTTGATCTTGAGAGTTTTAAGAATAATAAAAGCAAATCATTGGCAAGTGTTCTTTGGAATTTTGGTTTACGATCCTTAACTAATAGAGAATGTGGAGCTCTTGAAGCTGCTGATACATTGTTAAGTATTCCTTTATATGGGACTGATCGCAATACAACTATTAAATGGTTAAATGTTAATCGTATACGACAGAGGAAATTAAAAAGTCATAAAGAAATTGAAACTCTTGATGGTGAATCTACAGATATATTTTGTCCATCTGTAATAGATGATTATTATCCAAATAGATTGCAAGAATTTAAGTCTGTGTCTCTTTATGAATTCGTACAATGGTATGATATCACGACGATCGAACCACGAAGTAACAATATTGAATATTATAAAATAAATAATAGTCATTATCTTAAACGGCGACAACGCGCGTGTCTTATTAATCACTATAAGTACAATGTTGAAACACGGCCGGAAGATTATTTCTTTTCTTTATTGCTTATGTTTAAACCATGGCGAAATTTAGAAGATCTTAGAGATGGTTGTGATACTTACGCAGAAGCATTTGAAAAAGAAAAATTACATCTTATGGAGGCATTACAATACCACGAAAAGGTACAAGAATTGCAAAAAGCATTTGAAAATGCAAAAGAGTTAATTCGACAAGAAGATGAAAAATTACAAAAAAAAATGTCTCAGGATGATCCTGATAATCCGATAGGTGTTCAAAATATAGAAGCAGGTGAAGCGATGCAAGATTTTAGAGACCTTGGTGATAAAATTGATGAAAAAATTGATGTTTTTGATATGATAGCGAAATTAAATTTGGATCAAAAAAGAGTATTCGATAGAGTTATTAATACTGTAAGGTCGGATAATTCGATATTACGATTATATGTTAGTGGAGAAGGTGGAACTGGAAAAAGTTTCTTAATTAAAACAATTAAATGCTGGATAAAACAAAATCTTAATAAAGATACTGCTCTAGCGGCACCTACTGGTATAGCAGCGTTTAATATTGATGGTTTGACAGTTCACAGATTGCTCCAATTACCTGTTGAACACGGTCAGACTTCAAAGTATAAACCATTATCTAATCATGTTTTAAAAGTTTTACGTGCAGAGCTCAAAGATGTTGTTCTTTTTGTGATTGATGAAGTGTCAATGATATCGAATTTGACTTTAATGTATATACATCTTCGATTGAGTGAAATATTTGATACTAATGATGTTGAAGAGGGTTGGTTCGGTCGAAAACACGTTCTTTTATTTGGCGATTTGCTTCAATTACCTCCCGTACGTGAGGATCCTGTTTTTGTGCAATTATCTAATGACAAAATTAAGACATGTGTTGGTTCTTTAATTACCGTTAATTTGTGGACTACATTATTTCATTATGATGAATTGACGATTAATATGCGTCAGCAAGAGGATGATACTTATCGACAATTGTTGTCGAGAATTCGTATTGGTTCATTGACAAGGTCTGATTGTGCCAATCTTGAAAATAGAAAAATATCTTTTAAAGGTAATTCTGTGGAATCTAGATTAAAGGAAATATGTGATTTTATGGACAATTTGTCATCGGACACTGTTTGTTTATTGCCTACTCGTGATATGTGTGAAGTTCTTAATACAGCTATGTTAAATCGCATTGTTTCAAAAGAGATATTACTAATTGCCGAAGATACAATCAACTGTATTTCATATGTTAAAAAGAAAGTATTAAAAGTATTATCGAATAACGATGATGATAATTCTAAAACTGCTGGACTTTCAAAAGAAATTGTAATTAAAATTGGAGCAAAAGTTATGATAAGGCGTAATATTGATGCTACTTTGGGTCTTGTAAATGGTACAATAGCTAAAGTAGTCTCGGTGGTACAAGATACGTCTACTGGTTATGTAGAAAAAATTAAACTTCTTTTGCCATCAGGATCAGAATATTTAATTGAAAGAGTGAGCGTCAAATTTGAAGTGGTGGATAACGCATTTGTTATCAGAAAACAATTTCCATTGTGTGTGAGTTATGGAATAACCATTCACAAATGTCAAGGATTAAGCTTACAAAATGCTGTTATGGATGTAGGCAACTCTATATTTAATTGCGGTCAAGTTTACGTTGCATTGTCACGAGTAACGTCTCTGAAAGGGTTGCATCTGATTAACTTCGATCCTTCTTCAGTGACAGCTGACAGAAAAGCTATTGATGAATATAATCGGTTAAGATATAAGTACAAACCAGAAGTAGAAACAATTTCTGTTTCAAAAGAACGTCACTGCAAAGTGAAAGATATTCCATGGACATTGTCGAAAGTAATCGCTTTTGTTCAGGAGAATGGTCAAAATCAAACATTACAAATAAATACTTCTTGGATTTTACGTGGTTTTCAAAATACAGATAATGTATCATGTTACGCTAATGCGGTGATACAATGTTTATTACATTTAGATGCCATTAGAAAACAATTGTTTAATTGTGACAAATCAAATGTTTTACGTATGTTAATGCATCGATATGAATATGGAATGCGTAATTTAAATACACTTGATGTTCGACAACATTTAGGAGAATTATTTTCATTCAACGTAAAACGAGATGCACTTGAGTTTTTTACAATTTTGTGTACAAATTATGATGATGTAAGGCAATCAGTAGAGCATCAAATAACTTTTACTACTCGATGTAATTCTTGTTACATTACAAAAACGACCAGTTATAATAATTTAGTTATTTCAATATCTATTAACAATTTGAAAAAAAAGAGTTATAATCTTAACGACTTATTACATGTTACATTTTCACATTGGTGTCGATCAGATAACGGGTCATGCGAAAATTGTACAGGAAATGATATATTGTTTAAGAATGAACTTACATTGACGAACGATATAATTATTATTCACTTAGCATTATTTTCATTACAAGAAGGTAAAGTAGTAAAAGCAATACGTAATTTTAATATATCTTCCATTCCTACGACTAAAGTATTAATAGCTGGACAATCATATAAAGTAATGAATGCTATATTTCATAGTGGTGTATGTATCGAAGAAGGACATTATACAAGTATATGTAGAGAAGGAACATCTAATACTTGGATTGAAATTAATGATGCGCGAATTAAAAAAAGCCGTTGGCCCAGAGGTGCTAAAGATCTTTATATACTCTTCTTACAAAAAGTAAGAAAATAAACATGTTAAACGTATTGCATATATGAACATTTTTTATTGATATGATTATAACATTTATTTATTAAGTTAAATAATAGCAGATAATGATGAAAGTAAGCACTTTTTTACTAAATATATGTGCTCATAAGTAAATTCATGTATATATAAAAATTATTTTAACAAAATGTGTTATAACAAAATTACTAATTTAAATTATCTAACAATTAAAAAAAAACAAGTTATCTCTTCAACAAAAGTAATGATATAAAGAAAATGCAATAACTAAAAATAAATTTGCATATAAATATCATTTACTCATTTATCATTATACTTTGGCTGGCATTTATAGTTCGAGCTTCCATTCTATTAAGCCCGTATCAAATTAAAAATTGAAATTGAGATTGAATTGAAATGTAATCAGATAAAATAAAACCAATATAATTTTGTTTTAATTTGTCAAATTTTAATTCAATCTTAATTTCGACTTTTTATTTAATATGGGCTTTAAAATCGTCTTAAGAATATCTATATATTGTAAAAAGAAATGAGATACCTGTCACTACAAAATGAGTGAAATCTCCACAAAAATTACCTTTTTAAAAAAAGGTAAAAAAAGCGCCAAGTATACGCGCGCAAAAAACCCCTCAAAAATGTATTTTTATACAAAACAATTTAGATTTGATATTATAAAATAAGAGTATGAAATTTTTTTCTACAAAAGTAATGATATGAAGATAATGCGCCAACTATAAAAATGGATGTTTACGAACTAAAACATCTACTGTTTTATTATTATTCTTTGGCTGACATTTATAATTTGATTTTTCATTAGTACGTATCAGACTAGAGATTGATATTGGGATTGAATTAAAATATAACCAATCAGGAACAAAATCAATATTCTTTACCTTTGTTTTGATTGGTTAAATTTCAATCCAATCTTAATCTCAATCTTTAGTTTGATACTTAAATATGAGATCAAACTATAAATATTAGCCTTTTATATTAAATTATTGGCTGCTGTGCGCCTGTAAAAAACATTTGTCAGGAAGCATATCAGCAAGAAATAAAGGAGATAATATTGAGCTGCCAAATAAGTATTTTAATACAAATAATCACAAATATTACAAATATTTTAATACAAATAATATTTTATTACAAAAACTTGGCGCCGCTAAACCGAATAATTTGCCAGCTCTCTTTCCTTTTCTCTTGCATTTGTGTGTGTGTGTGTGTGTGTGTGTGCGTGCGTGCGTGCGTGCGTGCGTGCGTGCGTGCGTGCGTGCGTGCGTGCGTGCGTGCGTGCGTGTGTGTGTGTGTTTAGTATATATAACTTATGGCGTTTTCGACCCGTGCTGGGTTAACCCGTTTCGGTTTCTTTTCCTCTAGAACTGGCCAATCACAGTTATTCCCTTCTTCAGAAGAATGGCTGTGATTGGTCTTATGACGTCATTAATCGCTCCCGGAGCGATTAATCCAGCTCGGTTGAAAACGATATTAGTTTATACGGAATCTCAATCTCTTAGGTGTGTGCGTATGTTCGAATATGTGTTACTGTCTTTCTTTCTCTCTCCGTCTCATGCGTGCGAGTATGTTATACATATATAATGTTAATACGATTTCGATTGTAAGACAAATTGCAATTTTAATAATTCTCTCTCCCTCTCATGCGTGCGAGTATAATAATGTTATACGTATATAATGTTATTACGATTTTGGTTGTAAGACAAATTATAATTTTAATTAATTATTATTATTATTATTTTAGTATGTAAGTTAGATTGTAAGAAAGCGATTTTGTATTAAAACAATTTATTCGGTTTAGCGGCGCCAAGTTTTTGTAATAAAATATTATTTGTATTAAAATATTTGTAATATTTGTGATTATTTGTATTAAAATACTTATTTGGCAGCTCAATATTATCTCCTTTATTTCTTGCTGATATGCTTCCTGACAAATGTTTTTTACAGGCGCACAGCAGCCAATAATTTAATATAAAAGGCTAATATTTATAGTTTGATCTCATATTTAAGTATCAAACTAAAGATTGAGATTAAGATTGGATTGAAATTTAACCAATCAAAACAAAGGTAAAGAATATTGATTTTGTTCCTGATTGGTTATATTTTAATTCAATCCCAATATCAATCTCTAGTCTGATACGTACTAATGAAAAATCAAATTATAAATGTCAGCCAAAGAATAATAATAAAACAGTAGATGTTTTAGTTCGTAAACATCCATTTTTATAGTTGGCGCATTATCTTCATATCATTACTTTTGTAGAAAAAAATTTCATACTCTTATTTTATAATATCAAATCTAAATTGTTTTGTATAAAAATACATTTTTGAGGGGTTTTTTGCGCGCGTATACTTGGCGCTTTTTTTACCTTTTTTTAAAAAGGTTATACTTACACGGTTTTTATTTAAAATTGCAGAAGATAAAGGATAGATTAAAGAAAGAGAAAAAGATAAAGAAAAGAGAGAAAAAGAGAAAAGAGAGAAAAGATTCAAGAAAGCATAATTCTTTTAAATTAATGAACATTAAGACATTTCATAAAAAAACGGAGAGAGAAAAAAGGAAGAAAGACGAGATAGGTATTCAATAATTGTTTAAAAAGCTATAAAGCTTGTTTTGTCAAAATTTCGAATTTTTAATGACTTAATTGCGTTTTTATTTTTAACATATATAAATGTTTTTATTTAAGGTTAAAGAAAAAGCATTATATTAAAAAAAGAAAAAAAGAAATAGAGGAAGCAGAGAATAAGAGAAGAAAAAAAGAAATATTAAAGAGGTATATACAGAAAATAGAAATAAAAATTTACATAATATTAATGAATGTCAGGTGTAGAAAATCAATATATCGTTTGATTGTAATTAACATTGACTCCAAACTGGTAGATATACTGATTTTCTTATGGCTGTTCCAAAA
>NW_023415705.1:2838-22485 GCF_013373865.1 Monomorium pharaonis | reverse complement strand
GTCTACAATCGAAAAACGTGATCCAAATCTAACAGGAACCTCAACCGAATTATGATTATGATCCATTCACATAACAAAATATGCAACTTCTTACAATACAACAAGAATCAACTACCCTGGATACAATCATTGATGGACAAAGATTGCACCTAGATTAAAAAAAAGTTTTTGCGATTAACATGCTAACATGCCAGGACTCTTTAATCTTTCTACACTACGTACTTCATTCCTAGGCACTACAAATTATTATGAACACTTTATTCCAGATCTACACATTTTACGATTACAACTTTTAACATCAACTTTTAAAAAAAGATTCTGCATGGAATTAGAATCAAACCTGTCAAGAACCTTTTAAATACTTAAAACGCATTCTACAGTCAAATTTGTTACTCACACATTACAACCTCAAGCATAAAATCATTGTAGTCGCAGATGTCTTTCAATACGGCGAATATTCTCATTGGCGCCTGTATCTTACATAGATTTCCAGACAATACCGTCAAAGCAATCAGTCATGCAACCAAAAGTTTCACTAAAGCGGAGAAAAGTATTTACTGTAATCAAATTTCATAAAATAATCTTCGGACACAAGTTTATTTTACAAACATACCTCTCATGACAATTTTTGGAAAGAAAAAAAGGTATCAGTGCATATTAATTGCAATTGCCAATCGATTACAATGCTGGGGTACTTGCCTATAATTTTGAAATCGAGTACGTCAAAACGTTTGCATTCGGTCATGTGTTATCTTAACTAATCAACAAACACTATAAACAAAGCGAAAATTTTTGTCTTTACTTCGCTTCAAATGGGAGAGGATCTGTCGATTGCTTTACACATATTTACTACAATATTTATCCCCACCATATTCGATAAAATAAAAGCAGCTACTGAACAAGATCCGATTATACAGCAAATCATACACTTTCAAACTGACTTGCTTCATTTTCTGATCTTTCGGATCTCAAATCATTCTTTAATCACTTTCTCGTAAAGAAACACTTTCAGTGGTGCAAAATTGTTTGATATTCAAGAAACGACTTGTAATTCCAACTCAATATCGATTATTTATTGGTTTCTTCAAACAATTACACAAGGGTTCCCTTATGAAAAAAAAATTATTGAGATCCAATAGTAACTATTGGGCTTTCAATAGTAATTATTAGATTTGAATAGTACGTTAATAGTAACTTTTAACAGTTTACTACTGACGAAAAATACACTTTTAGCGATGTTGCTATACCGAATAGTATACTATTAATCAATAGTTTCATAAACTGTAACTATTGAGGGAGTTACTACTGACAAATAGTATACTATTGATTCACTAGTTTCATAAAATGGTGGTGTTACTACTGGTGGTGTTACTATGGACAAATAATATACTATTGGCCCAATAGTTTCATAAATTCTGACTACTAGTGAATGTTATTATTGACGAATGGTACACAATTGGACCATCAGTTTCATACAACTGTGACTACTACTGGTGTTACTGTCGAGGAATAGTACGCTGTACAAACTATGCAGCATACTATTGGTGATGTTACTATTGATAATTAGAATACTAATGAAGCATTAATTTCAATAGAACTATTGAACAATGGAGATTTGATAATTATTAAAAACGACAAGTTATATACTATATATTATATAATATACGACAATAGTTATTATATTATTTTATTAATATTGGGTAATTAATCCATTCAGAAAAAGTACTAGTACAGTATTAAACATGATATTATCAAAAAGAATTATTACACAGATCTGGCGGAAAAATTTTCTACAAAATTATAAAAAACAATATTCTATAATAAATATTTTATTTCTTACATTTCTTATAATGTCCACTTTGTAATAATATATAATATATTCGATTTTTGATTATTCACACGATTGGTGATTAGCATTAATCAGAAAAGATGTAAATATATTGATGAAATCTATTTGATAAAATAACTTTATTTGCCAGATCGTTGACGAATGGTTATTTAGTAAAGTTAAATATGTTAAAATATAAATAAAGTTAAATAATATTTAAAAAAATATTGATTTAATAGTGATTTAATATTTATGTTACAATAATTAATCATTTAAAATAATGATTTAGAACAAATATTTATATAATATTTAATTGAGGTTTTTATAATATCAACTTGACGTTTTAATAAATTGTTTAAAATAATATTTACGTAACATTTATTTATTATTTATGTAGTAATTATTTCACATTTAAAAAGTTTAAAATATTTTTTAAAATATTTGACTTCTGGTTAGAAGGCTACTAATTATGGAGCATAATTAAGTGTAAAGGAACAGTGAATCTATATAATGAGAATTAAAAACATATAAATGGAACCTCTAAGAGACACAAATTGAAACATCGGAACATAAAGAAAGTGGAGATTAAGACAATATATATTATTGAAACACTATGTCATATTAACAATACTCAAAAATTATAAGAATGATATCTATCCTTCATTTTTTTAACAAACAAAGCAAAAATAGATCTTTTCATAAGTTATTCCATATGTAGCTATTTCGCATATGTAAAATTAGTAAAAAACTGTAAAACTTTATGTTTAATTATAATATTATAAAAATATAAGTTAATGAGTATTATACATGTTTCATCCTTTTGACAAGCTATTGAAATGATCTATAACAAATATGTATGAATAAACACGAAGTACTCGTGGATCATCACAAAGTGTTAGGTTGCGTACGATCTTCGAAGTCAAGCAACGTCGACGGTGGCTAATAGTTGGATGGGTGATCGTTTTTTCGGGCGTATAAATTACACATGTTCTAACAGGTACGACTGTGAGTTGGCTGAAATATGTCTAGTCTTCTCCCCTAAATTATCGTAGAAATTAAGCGATGCTGGACTGGTGAGGTTACGTTGAATTATCAAAATGATTGAATAATGCAAACAATTTTTTGCTCTTAAAACATTAAGCAAATGTTCAGTAAATATTAAAAAAAAAGTTTAAACGTTAAATAAATGTTTATTAAATAATAGCAGCATATTTTTTTTAATGTAAAATAACTATTTTTTTCTGAGAAAAAGGGGACTTACCCCATTATTTAAATGTTTTTTTTTTAATGTTTTTAAAAATGTTTTTCAAACATTAAAAAAAATATTTTTCAAACATTATTGTGCTCATTGGGTAACGGAGAATATTTCTTAATCGTTGCTGACGCTTTCTCCAAATGGCCAGAGATCTATCCTACGCAAACTATCACAGCTCAGCATACTGTGGAAATTATGGAAAACATTTTCAGCCGTTTCAGAAACCTTGGTTACCGATAACTCAGTTCACTTCTAAAATTTTTCAGACATTTTGGCCTTTCTATAATATACAACACCTCTGTACACCTCCTTACAATCTCAGCTCTAATAGCCAAATCGAAAGATTGATATCTTCAAACGGGGACTGTCAATACTCATTAGAAAAGAGAACATGCATAGTAAATTCTATATATTTCTTAAGCAATATGAATGCATTATGAATCCTAATGTTTCCAACAAAATTTTTCTTGCTGGAGCACTAATGGACAAGCCAATGCATACTAATCTCAATCTACTCAAACCGCCAAAAAGACCGAGAGTTACGAATGAGAATAAGTTATGTCATAAAGGGCAATATACAACGGTAAACACGGAATCAAACCCAAAGAAATTTAATCTGGCATAGAAGTATGCGAAGGCGTATATCAATAACAAACGGAAATGGATTCCAGGTAAAATCATAATCGTACCGGTTAAGTTAAGTATAATGTATCAGTCAAAACAAAAAAACGCGTAATCAGGACTCATGCAAATTAAATAAGATTCCGTTTTTCTAAGGAAACTTCGGAAATTTTTCCGAATCAACAGATGCCATTAGAAACACTATTAGATGTCTTTTTTTTAGATTTTTTAGATTTTTTTAGATTAGATATCTTTGATTCTTCGATCATAACTCGGGAACTAACTAGTTCATACATCCAATTATGATCTTCCCCAGTGAACACATTTTATAGCGGCAATGTAACATGGAAGTTACATGTAATTTAACATTGTTATTCTTGTGATATGTAGGTGCTATATGACATGAAAATAACCTGTTACGTAATATTTGTTATACGCAAGTGATATAGCTGTTATACATCGTTTTGGCGTTACAGTACAGTTATTCAACAAAATTGTATAATCGTAACATAACACGTTCGTATCAATGTTATTACGAAACGATGCGTCGTAGTTGACTCAGAAATCAACAACATTATAACATCCTGAATGACAGATCTATTTGATAATAAAAAAAATTATTATAAAGATGTTTTTAAAAATAACGGTTTGTCTACAATACTGCGCACAAAAAATGCACAAAATCTAAATTCATCACGTGCTGAACAAAAACAGAATAATAAGTGTATACTACTCAATTTTTCTTAGAATTATGATCTATATAGTTAACCATCTAATTAATCATTTGAACGCTTCAAAGATTAGTGCTAAATAGATCGCAATTTCCATCAAATTATTAAGGTTATGGAAAAGATAAATTTAACAATGAAATTAATAAGTAAATAAATTAATGCTATTTATTTTTAATATGTTTTGCAAATTGAATTGCTTTATAAAAAATAATATAGTTGCGTCAGTTTATAACATAGGTATATGTAGACAATAACAAGTACCCATATCGATGAGTCAAATTGGCGTAGCAGGTAGAGTACAAGGTTCGTCATCCTAAGGTCCCGGGTTCAAACCTAGCAGCGGCAAGTAAGAATAAAATAAAAAAACATAATTTAAATTTAATTAATAATAAAAATTTATTTCTAAATGTAGTATGTGCTGTTGATAAAAATAATTTCAAAAAAATGAAATTTTTATTTTATTTTATTTTTCTTTGTAACTGTTGTGTAACGGTTAGATAACATGTAATTATAACATGTTATATCGCTGAGTCGGAAATTGTAACTTACATGTAAATTACGTGTAATTTCAGAGTAACGTAACCTGTTATATTCGGTTACATTGCTGTTACACGCTGCTATATTACTGTGTTCACTGGGTCAAGTCATCACTGATGCTTCCAGTGATATCTTGCAGTCAAAATTCTACTTCAGATATTACTTAACTGGATGCTCAACTGCTCAGGCGTTCGGGTCATAATAGAGGTCTTTCCGAACTTAAAAGACTATGTGCAAAAAAAAAAGAGAAAGAGAAAGGTATATGTTGCCATAAAAAAATGACTATAGCGCGCATACGTGTAACGCCAAAACTTGTGAAGGCAGCCGAGATCGGCAGTTAGCAAAAATGGTGTTAGGCCACAAATTGGCTCATTTTGTATAGAATAAACCTATGTTCAATTGTAATTTTGTGTTCTTATTTACAGGCACACACGCACACACACGCGCGCGCGCGCGTGTGCGTGTGTGCGTGTGTGCAAATACTGATGTAATATAAAGTGTATATAACTATAATATATATAAACCAAGATATAAAAATTTAAACATAATTAAGGTTAATAATCGTTTACTAGATATATTACGGTTTATAATAACATGCTTTTTCTAATAAAATGTTTAATTAAATTTATGTATATTGTATTAATATATTATTATATTCCATTAAGTTACTATTTTTTTTTTAGATATAGCTATAATATTTTTATGGTTTATTTTCATATAGTTCATTTCACTCTTTTTGACGGATAAAAATGCACCACTTAATATTTATCTCTCAGATAGCACATGGACGTCCACTGGACGTCCTAGCTCGGACATCGGGACGTCCATTGAGTAACCAAATAAGGTTCGACGTCCAATAGACGTCTTATGAGCGCTCGTTGTTCACAACTTCGAATATCCAAAAAAGACCTGAAATGGACCTAAAAGGACCTCAAATGGACATATTTTTTAGTGTCCTAGTATTTGTAATTATTGCTAAAATAAATGTTTAAGAAATATAAAAGAGAAGTTTATGAGCAATAATAAATTCGAAATGCAGAATTAAATTATATATTTATTACGTAGAAAAAAAATACAACATAATAAATCAATATTTTAATTATTGTAATTAAAAGATTTATGTATACATTATATAATGTGTACATTTATATATACATATTTATTTATTTATTAATAATATAGATCGATATTATAATTATAATTAAAGTTATATATAAATTATAGATTCATAACATTTGAAAATATTACATATATAAATATATATATCTTGGAATATTCTTGGAATATTGTCGGCTATAATTATACATTTATATACAATTTCAGTTTTTAATATATAATCATACACTTTTTAAAAATGTAAAAGTATTATAATACACACAAATCATTTAATAATTTCTATGTATTTGTAGAAATAATAAATATTAAGGACGGACACGAACGACCCCCAGCAAACACAGAACATTGCAGCAACATTGCGGCAATTTTGTAATATTGCTATAATATTGCTACAATGTTGTAACATTGCCGCAATGTTGCTGCTATGTTCTGTGTTTATGACAATGAGACTTATTGTATAAGATCCGAAAATCATCGTGTGTACTGAGATAGTAATTAAGACTGTTTTAATAATTAAAAATCGACAATATGAATACGGGCCCAAGACCGGATAATTGTAAAGATCCGAAAAATCATCGTGTGTACTGAAATAGTAATTAAGACTGTTTTAATAATTAAAAATCGACAATATGAATACGGGCCCAAGACCGGATATCCTATGGACGTACAAATATTGGCCATTGATGGATGTCTGAAATCAGACATACGATGGACGTCCATTTCATGTCCATAGACGTATGGATATAAAATGGATACAAATGAACGTCCATAGGATGTCCTGTGCTGTCTGGGATTATTATACTTATAATTATCATAATTTTTTAAATTTAAACTTATTGATATAGAAATTGTATCGCAAGGTGTTAATGTTTTAATTATTTTATCTGAAATTAGACACTTAAATTAATTATTTGTTACAGCATCTTAGAAAAACATACTTATCGTAATAAAAAATTTATATCTCGGGATGATCAGTTTCAAATATGTTATGTCAATTTTTCAGTTGAGAAATGTATTACATGACACTATGTATTTATGGTATAAACAACGCTATTACTACAAATAACAAAATTTGTTTTATTCTTTTAGAGTATATAATCAATTCAAGTATATATTTTCTCAAATGTAATAAATCGTTTTAAAAAGTATTGATTTCTAATACAACTTATATATTATATTTTAACTTTAAAAACGTGAACTTAAATATTTACTCAAATATTAATTTCAAAATTTTAAATAAAAATTGGATTTGATATTTTAAAAATTTATTTACAACTCTATTATATACTACAATGTATTAAATTTCAATTTAATTTAAGTAAATTTTTAAAAATTACCTTTTAATTTTTATGCTTCGGTTTATTATAATTAAAAAAAATTTTATACATTAAATATTATTCATTTAAATTATATATATATATATACATACATGTGTGTGTATGTGTATGTATTAATCTAATTCTAATAAATACATTAATTAAAGTTAAGAAAAAATTCTAATAAATACATTAATTAAGAAAAAATTTTTCTCAATATAATAGTTTTTCAATAAAAATTTTTAAAATTGGCAAATGAGATTACAAAATTTGCACACTCAGATATAGCATATCACACAGTAATATAAGTAAATTTTAAATATGATTCGTATTTTTCACACATAAAATCTACTCTTAAATGTTAATATGGTTTTTTACGGGACCTGTATGACTGCTATGATAAAATGTCAATGGATTTTTTGGTCTGAAGAAAGTATCCTTGTTTATTTAACTATTTCAATGAAGAAGATTATAGTTACAAGAAATAGTAGAGAGTAGATAGTAGAGAGAGAGAGAGAGAGAGAAGAGAGAGAGAGAGAGAGAGAAATAACAAATATTTTTTCATCAGTGAGAACACGATTACAGTATCGCGTTGGATTAAGAATTAAATTTCCTAAGACACTCACGAGTCCTTACTTAATTCCTCTTTCGTGCCTTCTATAACGACGAATAACTCACTGATAAGGTGATACCAAGGAACCGCACCGGAATAAACGTTAAGACCGCGGTGGAGCGAAAAGCCGCGGCACTCAAGCTGCTGGAATTATCATCGCTCGTAAGTCACGGCGCGAACATTGCAACTGCAACTACAGTGCAGCAGCATGGCAGTGCGCGCGGTTCGCGGGCGCATCGGGGACGAGATAACTCGTATAAATAACCCGGAGTCCGCGGTGCACAATAGTCCCCCTTTTTTTACGAGTATGACTTTTGGGAGTTTCAAGGCTGCACGCTTGGGACGCCGCGTTGGTAATCAGTTCGTTGTTACCAAAATGCACTGAGCGAGTCAAAAAAAAGAAAAAAAGAAGCATTGAACCCCTCCCTCTCTCTCTCTCTCTCTCTCTCTCTCTCTCTCTCTCTCTCTCTCTCTCTCTCTCTCTCTCTCCCCCTCACTCCCTTCTCTCCATTCATTTCTAGGCACAATCGCGAATTTTTGCGGCGTCCTAGATTGTACATCGAATATTTAATTCGTGCCGCAAACCGCACGGGAAACCGCCGGGCTCTCTCCCGTTCCCAAAATCGCTCCAGTATCACAGTCACCCGATACCCAAATCGAACCATTACGTCCGACATTCCGCGCAGCGAGAATGTTATCGAGTGATACGCCTGTTACGAATGTAAAATCGTAATATTCTTGCATCATTTACTCTGGGCGGTGATGTTTCAGTTTCGCGCGTGCGTATGCAGAACGTGATAAATAAATTTGCCACAATTAAAAAACGAATTCGCCGCGTCCGATGACGTAGCCTGACACGACGTACGGCACGAAATAAAAATATAAAATAAAAATTTCAGACGATATAAAAGTTTTTTTTTATGGAAAAACAAACTTTACGAGATTCCACTCTGTACATGAAATGGGAAAATTTAACAAAAAAAAAAAAAAAAAATAGATTTTTCTTTGCAAGAAATAATCATTGTAGTTCTCTTTTTGGAGGAAAAGGGGTAAAAATGTGAACGCAATGTAACTCTCTGCACTTTGTTAATTTCTACTTGTCAGGTATTTATTATTTTATTACCTTCGAATGCAAAATTAATCCCGCTACACACTTATGTAGCATATATGTTAAAGCAATGTATGCTTTTTGCGTTTTTCGCGAATTTTTCCATTCGGAGCGTATGCACAATGTTTATGATACAACACCCCACTATTACAAAATTACAAAAATTCTTTTAGACGCGGACAACGTGAATTCTTTTCTGCGTGATTCCACGTGAGAGGGAGGGGGAAGAGAAAAGGACAATATGTAATGTGTATGAAAAATGCAACCGCAATTTTTATACGATGCGTCATACATTAAACGCGCCATCGGTCGGTCAGATATTACGCCGTAAATACTGGAGATCGATTGTAATAACCGCGACGTCCAGCATTATTTTCCACTTGCACTCGCGCAACTCGACTGTCGTATTGTGTGCACGCGTATACATACGTACGTACGTACACATATATGCGTATGTATAATGAATTTTGGGAATTCGACGGACGACGGGCAAAGCTGTTGGGAACCGGTTTTGGTTTTTGATTAGCATGTACTCCGGCAGGAGTTGAAGTTGCGATGCTTGTGGGTGGCCGGGCGGCGGCAGGGAGGGTAATTACCTCCTTGGGGAGCGCCCTCTCCACGGCGTAGCCCGGTATAGCCCCAGCACGGGTACGAGAGGCTTCCCACTGCTCCCAGTGGTCCCGCGGGAATCGCACCAGCGGTTCTCATGCTCGCGGTTCTCATTTCGCCAGAATTGGTCTTGTCAGCCCGGAGGACAGCGACGAGAAAAAAGATGCTCATAACACTCAAATGGAGTGTCGAATGTACTTGGTGCGTATCTAACATCAAAGACAAAATATATAGATGCTTAGAGATACTAACTGCAATATCAAGAGACACGGTAGTGCTCGCGCCAAGTGAAAGCGTAGCGTGAGCCCGACGTGCTCTTTACGCGAGTAACGCGGACTTGCGAGCATCCGAGATTATCAGATCTCAGAAACGGCTAAACCGATCGAGTTCTAACTAGACTCAATCGAAAGCTTAGGGTCGATTTGTATCAGAAAAGTGTTTTATTTTTCCTCTATGTACTTTATGAGAGGAGATTATCACGACGCAAAGGTCCGAAAAGCCAAATTTCATTTAAGATACGTCGTCGTCATTATTATCATCGTCAACATTTGGGGTATCTTTGCGGGTAGTGCGGGTGCCGAAAATGAGGGACGAAATTCCATCTCGCGCATCTGCTACCATGCGGCGTTCGCATCGTCACTATAGCACCATGTATGGCAATATTTTATTTTATTTAGTTTTTATAAGTCCGTGAGATGTTGCATAATGTAAAATGTGTATTATTGCTGGTAATTGTCACAATGATAAAGGTCGTAAGGATAAAGTAAAGAATAATATTATTAAAATAGTATTATTAAATCATTTCATTTGAAATTTTATTAAATTTTAATTAGTAGTTATTAATATTGATTTTGATTGATTTGACAATTACAGCAACATTTAACCAATACACAATTCTCTACATGATACAACATCTCATCTCTCATTGACACTAATATAAAATCAGAGAACTATTTATTAATTTTAACATTGTTTAATGGAAGTTGCTCGGATCACGAATTCAGCTTGGTCAAGTGACAATGTGGTAAGTGGATGTTAAATCGTTTATTTATCGAAATAGATGAGAATGTTGGGTCGCGTGATGTAAATTATTGGCTGTAATTGGTCAATCAATGATAATGTTGTAAGGATAAGAATTTAATAAACATGTGGGTCGGCAGTAACTCGTTCACGCTACGCGCCAGCTTTCCTCAAGGGTGCGTTTTTAAATTCGCAACGGATGCACTGGAGTGTCCTCCTATCTTTGTTCAACTTCCGTAAGTAACAAAGATGGAATGACATTCGGGGGTATCTGGCAGCATCCGTTGCGAATTTAAGAACGCATCCCAATGACGTGTAGTGTTAATAAAATATGTCAACTGTTTCAAAATTGCTGTCTGTACTGATACATACATTATAGATAGATTTTCAGTACTGGAGGCAATTTTGAAACATAGTCTTTATTGTGCTTTAATTTAATTATAATCATGTTATAGATAAAAACTCGGGGTGACGGAGAGTAGGAGAGAGAAGAGAGAAGAAAGAGATAGAGAGAGATAGAGAGAAGAGAGAGAGAGAGAAGAGAATATATGTTCTTTTCTGAACACAGCGCATTATCACCGATAGCTCAGTGAACAGCAATTCATTATTAATGATTTTTCAGGTAAGTCGCATATTGCATATCTTAATCACACTTTCAAGTAATTTATAATAAAAAATTATTTATCAAAATTGATGTCAGTACTGAAAATGTATAGTTTCCGTTACGTACACAATAAATTTTTCAATACCGAACAGCAATTTTTGTTTTGAAATAGCCTTTATTATGTTTTAATGAAAGTTACGGTTCAAATTTGCTATTAATACTGAAAATTTATAGTTTCTGTTACATACAATTATAGATAGATTTTCAGTACTGAGAGCAATTTTGAAACATAGTCTTTATTTTTAATTGACAATCATATGTTTATATAATTGATAATCGTAATCATATGTTGATAGTGGAAACTCAGGATGAGAGAGACAAAGAGCAGGAGAGAAAGAGAGAAGGAATTATATATGTGATCTAAACCAGCGAAACATGAATGATGACAGTATATTACCATCGATAGCTCAGTGGAGATATTATTATTTAATGATTCTTTAGGCAAAGTCGCACATTACGTATCTGTATCACATTTTCATGAGTAATTTATAATTAAAATGTATCCATCCTGCAAATTTTAATTAAGTCAGTGTAATTTCTTAATTATTCTCTTGTGTTAAATAAGAGCATATATATTACTATTATCACGGCGCTAGTATGAAAGTTTAGAGATGCAGAAAGATTTTAGAAATCTTAGGAACTAAGCTGGACGACATTTCGCATTGTAATAATAATAATAATGATATTACAAACACACACACACACAACGATTTCGCATTGTAATAATAATAAAATGATAGTACAAACTCACACACAACACACACAACACGACGCACACACACACACACACACACACAACACACAAACACACACACACACACACACACACCCACAACGCACAACACACAAAAACACACAACCCACAACACACAACACACCACCAACACACCACATATATAGAGAGAATAGAGTAGAGAGAAGAGAGAGTAGAAAGAGGAGAGAGAGAGAGAGAGAAGAGAGAAGAGAAGAGAGCGAGATAGAGAGATAGAGAGAGAGAGATAGATAGGAGATTGAGAGAGAGAGATAGAGAAGGAGAGAGAGAGATAGGAAGATAGAGAGAGAGAGAGAGAGAGATATATATAACTAGATATAGATAGATATAGAGATATAGAGATAGAGATATAGAGATACTATAATATATACTATAGAGCGTATTAAGAGAGATATAGATAAGATGAGAGAGATAGAGGAAGAGAGAGAGAAGATATAGATAGATATAGATATAGCATACATGCGATATACTAGATATACTATCTATCATAGATAGGAGATATGAGAGATAGAGATATAGCTAATATATATATATAGCTAGATATATATAATAGATCTAAGATAGCTCTATCTGATATTCTCATATATCGCTGTATGAACTCTCTCTTGGCTCTCTCGTCTCGATGCTATCTCGATTATAGCTAGATATCTCATCGATATCGACTCTCTCGTCTCTACTATATCTATCTATCTCTAATCTATATCTAATCATAGTCCATCTCTCTCGATCTCGATCTCTCACTATCTCTATCTATCTCTCTCCGATATGCTCTCTGATCTGATCTCTTCTCTAGCTCATCTCACTATCTACTTCCTATCTAGTCATATCTCGCTCCATCTCTCAGATGCTACCTCTCTCTATCTGATCGGCTACTCTATCTCAATGCTCTCTCATATCTCTTCGATCTCTATAGAGCATCTCTCTCCATCCTCTCGTCTCGATCTAGCTCTACATCTATCGACTTCTCGCGCTCTATCAGCTCTCTCGATCTGCTTATCTCTCTCGTATAGTCGCTACTCATCTCTCGCTCTCGCTCTCTCTCTCTCTCTCGCCTCGTCTCGCTCTCGCGGGCTCTCTCTCTCTCTCTCGATCTCTACCATCTCTTGCGCGTCATCGTCTCAGAGAGACATGCAAACGTCTATCTTATTGCATAACCACCCAAACCCAGCGTTCCCTTGTATCATTCAAAATTAGACAGCGAGGAGATTTTTATAGAAGAAGGAAGGATGATCTTAGAAAAAGTGGCAGTTTGTGAAAGGGCGCGAAATAAATTACATAAAGGAAACGGTGGTAATCTGTTTACCTTATGAAAATTATTAAACCATATATTTTTTTAACTTATAATATGTCATACATTTTATTTTGAAAATTTAGTGTATTATTTGTCCAATATTTGTTTCGCTTCGTCCGCTGTCGCCCGCTCTCGCCCGCCTCGGCCACCTCTTCGCCTCGTCCGCCTCGCATCGTCTCGCGCGCCTCGCCCAGCCTCGCCATTGCCATACTGGCTTTCTTTTTTTTGGCTCTTCTGCATCGCACGGCTGTAATAAAAAAAAGTATGGTTATTATTTTTAGAGTTATAGGTAATTATATTAGGTTTATTTTCTAAATAGACTTTTTTTTAACGTCAAACGTGAGATTATAACGTTTCTAAAATTAACATTGGAGGTTTAAAAAAAACGTTTCTAGGTTAATGAAAACGATATATCTTACGAATGTTGGCTCGAGTTCAACTTGGTTGGGAATGGTGATGTTTTCCTCGGCCCCGGCGGGCTCGGTACGGCTTGGTCCGGCCCGGTTGATCCGGTTCGTCGGTCACGGCTACGCTCGGTCCCGGCTCGCTCGGTCCGGCTCGTTCGGTCCCGGACCTCGCTCGGCCTATGCCATTTTTTTCTGCACTAATTAGGCTCGAGTCTCTTAAGTAAAGTTTTCACTTGAACTACTCAGGCAGCTATGTTTTTTTTTCTTTGCTTTCTTCCACTTCTAGTATTTCTAATTTCGGCGACTGCCATAATGCTGAATACGTATAATTTAATAATTGTTTTCAAATTAAAATAATATAATAAAGAATGTATTACACTCGTCCCTCACACGCCTCCTGCTTTCCTGGTTTAATGAAGGGCACGGATTTTAAAAGACAATAGATGCATAATAATTCTAGTAGCATAATGCATTGATCCACATTTCGTCAACTGTTATATGAGAACAATATTGGCCAATCAATGTGCTGCTCGATTGCACTGCTAAATAGCGTAAGTTAACGATTTGTTATGGATATTCATGGAATAGTTATAATAGGGAAGGGTCTATCACGTCAAAAATTTACATTAATTTAATTGTTTTGAAAAATAGTGCCCCGTTTCTATAAAACGTTTCATAATTTTTTTTGTTTTATAAGCCGCGATTTATTATCGATTTAGTTATGGTTGATGGGGAATAAAACTATATAAAATAATGTTTTATAATTAAATTTAATAAACCAAGATTACAATTAATCTACTTTGATAGAAACTGAAATAAATATTCATGATATCCATAAACAATCGTTAAAAAGTAACGCCTATTTAGCAGTGTCAATCCAGCAGCACATTGATTGGCATAGTGGCTTAAATAACAGTTGACGAGAGTTCGATTCAACCTGAATTAGGCTACTAGAATTAAGCATCTATTGGCTTTTTAAATCCGTTGCCCTTCATTAAACCAGGAAACATGGAGGAACGGTGAGGACCGAGATCTGTTGTGAAGTACGTATATTAGTATTAATTTTATTTGAAAACAATTATTTTAAAATTATACTAATGCCAGCATTTGGCAGTCGCCCGAAATTTAGAAGATTTGAAAGTGGAGAGAAAGCAAAGGGAAAAGAAAAAATAGCGATCCTGGGAGTATCAAGAGTGAAAAATTTAACTTTAAGCGACTCGAGCTAATTAGTGCAGAAAAAAAATGGCTAGGCCGAGCTGAGCCGGAGGGGGCGAACGACCGGGACCGGATGCGAGCCGGGACGAGCCGAGCCGGACCGAGCGGAACCGGGATCAACGCGGCCGGGACCAAGCCGACCGAGCCAGACGGGGCCGGAAAATCCCATTCCCAACAAGTTGAACCTGCGGCCAACATTCAGTAAGCGATATCTTTTTTCATTAAACCAGAAACGTTTTTTTTTTAAACCTCAATCTTAATTTTTAGAAAGTATAATTCAGTTTGACGTTTCCCAAAAAAAGTACCAGTATTTAGAAAATAAACCTAATCTAACTGAACCTATACCTAAAAATTATAACCATAACTTTTTTTTTATTTACAGCCGCGATGGCGAAGAGAAACAAAAGAAAGACAATGGCAATGGCGAGCGGGCGAGGCGTCCGAGACGAGCGGAGGCGGCGCGAGGCGGGAGCGAGGTGGGCAGGCGGTGCCCGGGAGGCGGGCACGAAGCGGACGAAGCGACCAAACAAAATATGCAAATTATACTAAATTTTCAAAAATAAATGTATGACATATTATAAGAATTAAAAAATATATGATTGGTAATATTTTATAATGTAAACAGATTACCACCGTTCCTTATTATTTATTCGCGCCTCTTCACAAACTGCACTTTTCGATATTATCATCTTATCTTCTCAGTAAAATCTTCTCGCTGTCCTCATTTTGAATGAAATTTCCGCTTGTTTTATTCATTACAATATCGTTTTTGGCATTTCTCTCTCTCCTCTTCTCTCTCTCTCTCTTCTCTCTCTCGCTCTTCTCTCGCTCTCTCTCTCTCTCTCTCTCTCTCTTCTCCTCTCTCTCTCTCTCTCTCTCTACTCTCTCTACTCGCTCTACTCTCTCTCTCTCTCTCTCTCTCTCTCTCTCCTCTCCTCTCTCTCTCTCTCTCTCTCTCTCTTCTCTCTCTCCTACTCTCTCTCCTCCTCTCGCTCTCATCTCTCTCTCTCTCTCTCTCTCACCTGCTCTCTCATCTGTGTGGTTGTGTGTGTGTGTGTGGTGTTGGTGTGTGTGTGTGGTGTGTGTGTGTGTGGGTGTGTTGTTGTTGTGTGTGTGTGTGTGTGTGTGTGTTGTGTGTGTGTGTGTGTGTGTGTGTGCGTGCGTGTGGTGTGTGTGTGTGTTGTGTTGTAATATCATTATTATATTATACAATGCGAAATGTCGTCCAGCTTAGTTCCTAAGATTTCTAAAATCTTTCTGCATCTCTAAACTTCATACTACTAGCGCCGTGATAATAGTAATATATATGCTCTTATTTAACACAAGAGAATAATTAAAGAAATACACTGACTTAAAATATTTGCAGGATACATTTTTAATTATAAATTACTTCATGAAAATGTGATACAGATACGTAATGTGCGACTTGCCTAAAGAATCATTAAATAATAATATCTCATATGAGCTATCGATGGTAATATACTGTCATCATTCATTTTCGCTGGTTAGATCACATATATTAATTCCTTCTCTCTTCTCTCCTGCTCTTTGTCTCTCTCCTTCATCCTGAGTTTCCACTATCAACATATGATTACGATTATCAATTATATAAACATATGATTGTCAATTAAAAATAAAGACTATGTTTCAAAATTGCTCTCAGTACTGAAAATCTATCTATAATGTATGTAACAGAAACTATAAATTTTCAGTATTAATAGCAAATTTGAACGTAAACTTTTCTATTAAAACATAATAAAGCTCATTCAAAACAAAATTGCTGTCGGTATTGAAAAATTTTATTGTGTACGTAACGGAAACTATACATTTTCAGTACTGACATCAATTTTGATAAATAATTTTTTTATTATAAATTACTTGAAAGTGTGGATTAAGATATGCAATATGCGACTTACCTGAAAAATCATTAAATAATGAATTGCTGTTCACTGAGCTATCGGTGATAATGCGCTGTGTTCAGAAAAGACACATAAATTCTCTTTCTCTTTCTCTCTCTCTCTCTCTCTCTCTCTCTCTCTCTTCTCTTTCTCTCTTCTCTCTCTCTCTCCACTCACTCCGTCACCCGAGTTTTTATCTATTAACATGATTATAAATAAATAAATTAAAGCACAATAAAGACTATGTTTTCAAAATTGCTCTCAGTACTGAAAATCTATCTATAATGTATGTATCAGTACAGACAGCAATTTTGAAACAGTTGACATTATTTTATTAACACTACACGTCATTTGGGATGCGTTCTTAAATTCGCAACGGATGCTGCCAGATACACCAGAATGTCATTCCATCTTTGTTACTTACGGAAAGAAGTTGAAAAAGATAGGATGACACTCCAGTGCATCCGTTGCGAATTTAAAAACGCACCCTTGATGAAAGCTGGCGCGTAGCGTGAACGAGTTACTGCCGACCCACAGTTTATTAAAATCTTTACCTTACAACATTATCATTGATTGACAATTACAGCAATAATTTACATCACGCAACATCTCATCTATTTCGATAAATAAACGATTTAACCCCACTACACTGTCACCACTTACACACAAGCTGAATTCTGATCCGAGCAACTTACATTAAAACAAGTAAAATTAATAAATAGTTCTCTCGATTTTTTATATTAGTGTCAAGAGAGAGGATTGTTCTATAGAAGAATAGAATAATTGTGTATTGGTTAAATGTTGAACAATATATAAAGCAATACTAAAATAAAATTACACATTTTACATAACATTATAACTCATTCCACATCTCATCTATATCTCATCTGGACACCGTAAGGTGTTTTATAAAAGTCTGATAAAATCTTAATTATAACATGTTATTCCGATGTCATCTTTATATAATTAATTTTACATTTGTTGGTCAATGAGTAATTTAGAAAATTAAAGCAAAAACTCATAATAACAGACTAACATAATCCCATACGCCGACATACGCGTCACTTCATGCGAGCTAGGTGCATAGCTCGAGCGAGGAGCCGACGTGTTACCGATCCAGCGTGAATTTTAGTAAATCTGGATGATTATAGGGATTTTAATAATATAAAAAAATTCGATCATCAATAGGAGTTTGCATGTACTTTTTTTTTATTGATATCAACACGATAGGATCACGGCACAGGGGGCACGGCACCGGGACGGATCACGACACACCACTGCGCTGATAAGCGCGTTTTCTGAAAGAGTAGTCGTATAACGATTATGCATTAATTGTATTGGTTTAATGATTGGGCCTTGTTGTATATCAAGAGACACGGAAGTGGGCTTGCATTTTAATGGGTATAACATGCGACGTTTAATGTACGACGAAGATGTAGTTTATTAAGGATAAAAAGGTAATTATTATATATACTATATATTTGTGACATACATGTCATTTTATAAATATGTAGACAATAATTGATCAATGACAAATTGTCATGAATATGTTTTAAATGTAAATAAATAAAGAATGAGTGAGGGGTGATATTCGGATCTTTTTATTTTATTTATTATATTTGTTGATGCATTAACTAATTTGTGCATTACTTGTGCAAAATCGATAACCTGGTACAGAGACAGAATTAGATGGTAGGAATTAAATTGCTTTTATATTTTAGATAGTAAGCGTTTGGGAAGTTAATATAAAGACATCATGCATTTTTTACATATTTTCCCGTAAGTACCTAAAATCCAGGGGTTTGTGTTGGTTAATGTAATATGTTGTACCGTAAGTTTATTTATATTTTTACAAAAATTTAAAAAAAAGGTAAAAAAAGGCTGCCAAGTGTTTAGGTTTTTTAATGATTTTTCCTTTTTCCTTTAAGACAAAAAAAGATGATATTTATGTAGTGCAACACTAAGATAATTTAATGGAAAAAAAATCCACAAATTCTTAAGTACACTTATTAATCAAATTCAACCTAAGTGGTCTATACTTATTGGATGCTCAAATATCCGTATTCCTATCCTCCAAACGACGGTCGGTGGTCGACCTTCCGCCATTCAACCTACTCATCTCTAAGTACAGTGTGTTCAATTTTGGTAAACACCCTCAGTAATATATACAAAATTACCCACCTTCAAGATACACCTTTTGATCCAAGTTACCTATCAGTAATCTATGCAATCGCCCACCCTAATTGCTTCTGTCTCACATCCAGCTCTGTTTACACTTACATTTCACGCTCCAATCTCCGTCCATATCAATACATCCAATTCCATCGCCGATGGTCTACTAACATCAAATCTGTGTGACTACTCCCCAACCACCATTCACAACCATACCTTTTTAAAAAAAGGTAAAAAAAAAAAAAGCGCCAGTTGTTGGTTTTTTTTTCCTTTAAGCAAAAAAAGTTATGGGTGTTCAACAACCTAGATAAGATAGCCAAAAAAAAAAAAATTAAAATGTCAAGATACAAACTCTAATACAATTCCACAAATTCCAACCTCTTCCTGGAAACCTTAATTCAAATTCACCCTATTTCCTGAAATTAACAGTTTATTACTCACACAAAGTTTTAACTCACACAACCACAAATAACT
>NW_023415705.1:0-2813 GCF_013373865.1 Monomorium pharaonis | reverse complement strand
GTGTGTGTGTGTGTGTGTGTGTGTGTGTGTGTGTGCGTGTGTGTGTGTTTGTGTGTGTGTGTGTGTGTTTGTGTGTGTGTGTGTGTGTGTGTGTGTGTGCGTGCGTGTGTGTGTGGTGTGTGTGTTGTAATATCATTATTATTATTATTACAATGCGAAATGTCGTCCAGCTTAGTTCCTAAGATTTCTAAAATCTTTCTGCATCTCTAAACTTTCATACTAGCGCGTGATAATAGTAATATATATGCTCTTATTTAACACAAGAGAATAATTAAAGAAATTACACTGACTTAAAATATTTGCAGGATACATTTTTAATTATAAATTACTTCATGAAAATGTGATACAGATACGTAATGTGCGACTTGCCTAAAGAATCATTAAATAATAATCTCCACTGAGCCTATCGATGGTAATATACTGTCATCATCATGTTTCGCTGGTTTAGATCACATATATAATTCCTTCTCTCTTTCTCTCCTGCTCTTTGTCTCTCTCATCCTGAGTTTCCACTATCAACATATGATTACGATTATCAATTATATAAACATATGATTGTCAATTAAAAATAAAGACTATGTTTCAAAATTGCTCTCAGTACTGAAAATCTATCTATAATGTATGTAACAGAAACTATAAATTTTCAGTATTAATAGCAAATTTGAACGTAAACTTTCATTAAAACATAATAAAGGCTATTTCAAAACAAAATTGCTGTCGGTATTGAAAAATTTTATTGTGTACGTAACGGAAACTATACATTTTCAGTACTGACATCAATTTTGATAAATAATTTTTTTATTATAAATTACTTGAAAGTGTGATTAAGATATGCAATATGCGACTTACCTGAAAAATCATTAAATAATGAATTGCTGTTCACTGAGCTATCGGTGATAATGCGCTGTGTTCAGAAAAGACACATATAATTCTCTTTCTCTCTCTCTCTCTCTCTCTCTCTCTCTCTCTCTCTTTCTCTTTCTCTCTCTCTCCTACTCTCCGTCACCCCGAGTTTTTATCTATTAACATGATTATAAATTAAATTAAAGCACAATAAAGACTATGTTTCAAAATTGCTCTCAGTACTGAAAATCTATCTATAATGTATGTATCAGTACAGACAGCAATTTGAAACAGTTGACATTATTTTATTAACACTACACGTCATTTGGGATGCGTTCTTAAATTCGCAACGGATGCTGCCAGATACACCAGAATGTCATTCCATCTTTGTTACTTACGGAAAGTTGAACAAAGATAGGATGACACTCCAGTGCATCCGTTGCGAATTTAAAAACGCACCCTTGATGAAAGCTGGCGCGTAGCGTGAACGAGTTACTGCCGACCCACATGTTTATTAAAATTCTTATCCTTACAACATTATCATTGATTGACAATTACAGCAATAATTTACATCACGCAACATCTCATCTATTTCGATAAATAAACGATTTAACCTCCACTACACATGTCACTTGACACAAGCTGAATTCTGATCCGAGCAACTTACATTAAAACAATGTAAAATTAATAAAATAGTTCTCTGATTTTATATTAGTGTCAATGAGAGATGAGATGTTGTATCATGTAGAAGAATTGTGTATTGGTTAAATGTTGCTGTAATTGTCAAATCAATCAAAATCAATATTAATAACTACTAATTAAATTTAATAAAATTTCAAATGAATGATTTAATAATACTATTTTTAATAATATTATTCTTTACTTTATCCTTACGACATTATCATTGTTGACAATTACAGCAATAATACACATTTTACATTATGCAACATCTCATCGTGACTTATAAAAAATAAATAAAAATAAAATATTGCCATACATGGTGCTATAGTGACGATGCGAACGCCGCATGGTAGCAGATGCGCGAGATGGAATTTCGTCCCTCATTTTCGGCACCCGCACTACCCGCAAAGATACCCACAATGTTGACGATGATAATAATGACGACGACGTATCTTAAATGAAATTTTGGCTTTTCGGACTTTGCGTCGTGATAATCTCCTCTCATAAAGTACATAGAGGAAAAATAAAAACACTTTTCTGATACAAATCGACCCTAAGCTTTCGATTGAGTCTAGTTAGAACTCGATCGGTTTAGCCGTTTCTGAGATCTGATAATCTCGGATGCTCGCAAGTCGCGTACTCGCGTAAAAGAGCACGGTCGGGCTCACGCTACGCTTTCACTTGGCGCGAGCCACTACCGTGTCTCTTGATGCTTTTTGTTTTAATTTTCTAGAGGCCACCGGCTCCATCTCGTTCGCCTCTCCGACCCCTCTTTTTTTTTGCCTTCTCTCTCCTCCTCATCGCGTATCCCCCTATCCGTCGTCACGGTTTCCGCCGCTACTGCTCTCATCGTCGTCCCTCGTGGGAGCTTCGCGAAATGTACCACGGTGGTTTTCAGCACTGTGGATGCTGCTAGGTATATATCCTCATCCTCCCCCTCCCGTCCAACCCTATCTCCCCCTCGTCGGCTCTTCTCCACCCTCCCACGTCGGCCCCAACGTCCCCACTGTGCGCGCTCTGTCTCTCGCTTTCCTTTCCCTCCCATTCCGTTTATCCCTTCCTCGCGACGCGCTCTCTCGTGCCACCACCCCTTCGCCACGGAGTAAAGGGCTGAACCGGCCAGTGCAATTCCCGACGAGATCGGTGTTGAATCCGCGCTCCCGGCCGGCGATCCGGCACGTCGCTGCGTTATCAGTTTATCTCGAGTTATCGAGGGAAATCATTTCTTTTTCTTCTTTTGGTTTTCTCTCTCGCGACAAATCACCAGTTTTAATTCAATCGACGAAGTG
>NW_023415704.1:0-26000 GCF_013373865.1 Monomorium pharaonis | reverse complement strand
TAGAAATGTGTTAATCAAAATAAAATTAAATTATTAAACATACAGATATATTAAATTTAATTCAATAAGTTTTTTTTTTAATATTTTTTATTCTAATACAGAGAGAGAGAGAGAGAGAGAGAGAGAGAGAGAACGATTAGTTTAAATAATTTGTTTAGATTTACTTTATTCAAACGTGATGTTATATTAAACATTATTAATTAAAGAAATACTGACTTGTTAAATTAAACAATATTATGCTGTTATAATATATGCTGTTTGAAAAATTGAATAAACTAATTTGTTTCTTTACATAAACAGCTTTGATCAACTATTTTAAGTAAAAATTTCAAATATTTTGATTAAATTAAAGAAATTATTCTCACTCTAAGTACATACATATATTACATAACAAAAAATAAAACATTTTATATTTCTTGATTATCATTAAAAAAATATATATAAATATATATATAAATCTGTAGAATTATTTTTATTTATCAATAGATAAAAATAAAAATTTGCATGTCACTATATAAACAATCACTTAAGATATTTTACTGCATAACATTATTTAATAGCAGAATACTTACTATACATTACAATTAAATGTCTCCTTCTTCGTGCATTTCAAAATTCAACAGAACAATGTTTTTTATATTTATATAGACCGTACATATTAAAATAAATTGTTATTCCTGGGTTTATTTTTATTCTTTCGTAACTATATCATATTTAAAATCTCCAAAAAAGCTGCAACATAATAGCAACAATGCAAAATTACATAAATGTATTGAGTCAATTGTAATCGATTAGATTCTAATTTAACTTATGTTCTAAATTTTACTTTAATAATTAAACATATAATTAAACATATAATTAAACATATGTGATTCTATAAACAGAGTACAAAGAAAATTATTTTTTTATTATAAATTTTAAAATTACTGATTAGTGAAAAAACATAATATCATAAAATCAATTTATTGAAAATGGAAAATTATATTAGTAATTATAAAATTTCTGCATTTTTGTAAAAAAAACTTGTAGTAAAATCACATAGCTTTTTTATCAACGTTTTTTTTCTTTTCGCAAGAAAGACAAAAATTATTCATCACTTATCATGATACTTTTAAATTCTATGAAAATTCATCTTATTAAATAATAGGAGAGAGAGAGAGGGGGGGGAGGAGGGAGAAAGAGAGAGAGAGAGAGAGAGAGAGAGAGAGAGAGAGGAAGAGAGGTATAATATTAGATAGAATGTTACACACTATACTATGTTGAACCAAGATTCTGATCTCGCTACATACATTTTCATACCGTGCAACAAAATGCACAGAAATATAATGATAAACATAATTTTAGGTGTATCACTGGTCTAGATTATCTAGGACTCTCAATTATCCAACGAACAAACATTTAGGCTACGTTCAGAAACGTCACCCGAGTGCTCTTGGGTATCATTCTATCCTTGTGTCACATTCAATGAACAACAGTGACAGAATGATACCCAAGAGCACTCAGGTGATGTTTCCCAATGCAGCCTTATACATGTCGATAGTCATATCTGACAAAAATTTAAAATTTAGCTTCGCCAATTATATTTTCATATAGTACACTATAAGTATATATGTTATATATAATTAACACAACAGTCTATACATTTTCACATATATTATCAGCTCAGTTAAATAATTAAATGCATAAACATCCAACAAAATAATTGTTTTTACAAGCGACATGTTGACGAGTTGCACCTGAGAGACAAATACATGCAAATGCTAGCATATATAAATCTTTTTGATAAAAAGACTCTATGTTACTATTCAGATTTGAGAGTAGATTAAATCAAACAATAAGAGACGTAAAGTTAAAGCCAAACTTAAATAATTATGTACATTACTGATATCAATCACCCACACACATAACCTTCTAGCTAACCTACCTATCTACCTCTCTTTGAGGTTTGCACCGATCCACACAATCAACAGATACAATATTGCATTGCAGCAGCTTAACAATTTAGCTGCGTTTTGTTCCACGTATGATGCGCATAATACGTGAAACTGAACGCAGCTCTTGACATTACACTTCTCTTCTTAATCCCTCCGAAGATATGGGACGATAGGACCATGAGGTATAATAATATATGTTGAGCTATGATGAGCGTAATAAGTAATGAAAAATGCCGTGATGTAATAGATAAAAATGCTGAAGTTGAGGATGCAAAAAGGAATAGCAGATATAAATACAGCCGATTGCATCAGCCACGTTCAAAAATTTCGTTAACACATTCGCAACCGATGTGCGACTCTTGACTACACGTTTAAACGCTTACATTCGTATAGTTGTGAGTGCGGTCAAGTTGCCCCTACGAATACTTCGAAGCATTCTTTGATTCGTCAATTTATAAAATTTATTCTTTTGATTGGTTAATCAAACGCTTCGAAGCATTTGTAGCGGCAACTCGACCGCAGCCTATGAGAAACACAAGGGGTACGTTCCGTTTCACGCATGGTACACATGATGCATCGTTCATCCTTGTTGTTTGTCAAACGTTAAACAAGGATGAATAATGCATTATGCGCATCATGCGTTGAAACGGAACGCAGTCAAGAACGGTCCTGAACGCTTTCGATGACAAAATTTCAAAATTGACCTGACAACTGCCAGAAGTCTTGAAAACTGCCTTTTTATCAATAAAAATGACCTTAAAACTGCCTTTTCATATACATGTATATATACATACATATGTACATAATATTTTTCGACATAATCATAATTACGAATATATATAAATTTATTTATTATTATATGTGTATATTTATCTGCGTAGTCATAATTATATAGCTATGCAGCCAAATATATATCATGTATATGTAAATTTGCGTAGCTACACTAATGATCACACAGTAAATAAATAATATATATTATATATATATACAATATAAGAGTAAAAATAAGTAAATAATAATAAGTATACATAACATACATTTTATTAAAAAAATTATCAACACAAACTGCTATACTGACAAGATAATTATATTCACAAATCAATGGTTATCAATAATTTAAATATACTCACTAACTTTTGCTCAAATAAACAATAAATATGTTCTACGGAAGTAACCTAATTTCCGTTATAATCAGCATAACTATTGGTTAATTGTTATGCTAACTCAACCCAATTATTCAAACTCTCGGTGGAAAAGTTTATGAAAAAATTAACAATCTTCTTAATAGAACATCAGGTTTGTTTTTTATTCCTGCACTGCTGCACTAGCGCAATAAGTTAAAATGAGAAAAAATATTTAACTTATTGCAGCAGTGCTATTATAAGAGACTTTATTTTTACAAAAATACAGAGATTTTATCATTTCCAATAATGTAATCGCAGATTGTACAAAGAGTTCAAAAAGAACTCAATTGTATGTCACCAATTATGAATTCGTTTTGAGATGCAAAAAGAATTATTTTTATAAAAATATAATAAAAATAATTCTTATTGCATCTCAAAAAGGATTCATAATTAGTGCATTCAATTGAGTTCTTTTTGAACTCTTTGTACTATTTGGGATATCTTTTGTTCTTAATAAACAAATTTGACGATTTTATTTGTATTTTTTTCTTGTTAATTAATAATAAATTCTAATGAGTATAATTTATTAGATCATAATACATAATTGGATTTCTTTATGCTCTGTTTCGTAGAATATATTTTTATTATTTATTTAAGCAAAAGTTTGTGGTCCGTATTCAGAACGCGCTAACAAAAATGTTAGTGTGTTGTTATCCAATAGAAGAATATCTGTATTATAAAAAACATATTTTTATATTGGATATAACAACGCGCTAACATTTTTGTTAACGCGTTTCAGAACGTATTCAGATACGGACCCCAGTGAGCATATTTATATTATTGATAACAATTTATTTGTGAATACAATTATATTGTATTCACAAATAAGTATAGCAGTTTGTATTGATAGTTTTTTAATAATAATAATAAAGTTATTCTTTTTAAATTTATATCCCCTCATGTTATGTATAGTTATATTAATTGTTTACTTATTTTTACTCTTATATATATAAAATATATATAATATATATAATATATATAATATATTATTTATTTAATATTATTCTGTGTGATCATTATTAATTGCAGTAGCTACGCAAATTTACATATACATATATATTTGTCTGCATAGATATATAATTATGACTTATATGCAGATAAATATAATACGCATATAATAATAAATAAATTATTTATTGCGTTTTTAATGCGTATTATAAATACTCGTAATTATGATTATGTCGAAAAATATTATGTACATTGTATGTATATATACATGTATATGAAAGGGCAGTTTTGAGGTCATTTTTATTGATAAAAGGGCAGTTTTCAAGACTACTGGCAGTTTTCAGGTCAATTTTAAAATTTTGTCATCGAAAGCGTTCAGGATCGTTGGCAGTTCTTCTCATAACTATACTGCGTGGTCTACAATGGCAGCAGGAGTAATGGAGTAGGAGTAAGAAGTAAGAAATATGAAATCAGATTTGCCCATTTCGTTTACTCCCGGTTTTTAATTGGTCAATATACACTCTTACTCCTTACTCCATTACTCCTGCTGCCATTGTAGACCCCGCATACGAGTGTAAGCTGTAAGCGTTTAAGCGTGTAATGTCAAGGGCTGCGTTCAGTTTCACGTATTATGTGCATCATACGTGAAACAGAACGCAGCTAAATTGTTAAGCTGCTGCAATGCAATATTGTATCTGTTAATTGCGTGAATCGGTGCAAACCTTGTCAAAGAGAGGTAGATAGGTAGGTTAGCTAGAAGATTATGTGTGTGGGTGATTGATATCAGTAATGTACATAATTATTTAAGTTTGGCTTTAACTTTACGTCTCTTATTGTTTGATTTAATCTACTCTCAATTCTGAATAGTAACATAGAGTCCTTTTATGAAAAAGATTTATATATGCTAGCATTTGCATGTACTTGTCTCTTAGGTGTAACTCGTCAACATGTCTCGTGTAAAAACAATTATTTTGTTGGATGTTGATGCATTTAATTATTTAACTGAGCTGATAATATGTGTGAAAATGTATAGACTGTTGTGTTAATTATATATAACATATATACTTATAGTGTACTATATGAAAATATAATTAACGAAGCTAAATTTCAAATTTTTGTCAGATATGACTATCGACATGTATAAGGCTGCATTGGGAAACATCACCTGAGTGCTCTTGGGTATCATTCTGTCACTGTTGTTCATTGAATGTGACACAAGGATAGAATGATACCCAAGAGCACTCGGGTGACGTTTCTGAACGTAGCCTAAATGTTTGTTCGTTGGATAATTGAGAGTCCTAGATAATCTAGACCAGTGATACACCTAAAATTATGTTTATCATTATATTTCTGTGCATTTTGTTGCACGGTATGAAAATGTATGTAGCGAGATCAGAATCTTGGTTCAACATAGTATAGTGTGTAACATTCTATCTAATATTATACCTCTCTTCCTCTCTCTCTCTCTCTCTCTCTCTCTCTCTCTCTCTCTCTCTTTCTCTCTCTTATTATTTAATAAGATAAATTTTCATAGAATTTAAAAGTATCATGATAAGTGATGAATAATTTTTGTCTTTCTTGCATTAGCGAAAAGAGAAACAAAACGTTGATAAAAAAGCTATGTGATTTTACTACAAAATTTTTTTACAAAAATGCAGAAATTTTATAATTACTAATATAATTTTCCATTTTCAATAAATTGATTTTATGATATTATGTTTTTTCACTAATCAGTAATTTTAAAATTATAATAAAAAAATAATTTTCTTTGTACTCTGTTTATAGAATCACATATGTTTAATTATATGTTTAATTATATGTTTAATTATATGTTTAATTATATGTTTAATTATTAAAGTAAAATTTAGAACATAAGTTAAATTAGAATCTAATCGATTACAATTGACTCAATACATTCATGTAATTTTGCATTGTTGCTATTATGTTGCAGCTTTTTTGGAGATTTTAAATATGATATAGTTACGAAAGAATAAAAATAAACCCAGGAATAACAATTTATTTTAATATGTACGGTCTATATAAATATAAAAAACATTGTTCTGTTGAATTTTGAAATGCACGAAGAAGGAGACATTTAATTGTAATGTATAGTAAGTATTCTGCTATTAAATAATGTTATGCAGTAAAATATCTTAAGTGATTGTTTATATAGTGACATGCAAATTTTTATTTTTATCTATTGATAAATAAAAATAATTCTACATATTTATATATATATTTATATATATTTTTTTAATGATAATCAAGAAATATAAAATGTCTTATTTTTTGTTATGTAATATATGTATGTACTTAAAGTGAGAATAATTTCTTTAATTTAATCAAAATATTTGAAATTTTTACTTAAAATAGTTGATCAAAGCTGTTTATGTAAAGAAACAAATTAGTTTATTCAATTTTTCAAACAGCATATATTACATAATATTGTTTAATTTAACAAGTCAGTATTTCTTTAATTAATAATGTTTATTATAACATTACGTTTGAATAAAGTAAATCTAAACAAATTATTTAAACTAATTGTTCTCCCTCTCTTTCTCTCTGTATTAGAATAAAAAATATTAAAAAAAAACTTATTGAATTAAATTTAATATATCTGTATGTCTAATAATTTAATTTTATTTTGATTAACACATTTCTAATTTAAATTTTTATTAAGTAATTTAAAAATGCTTTAATACAGGTAATCTTGAAGTGCTTAATACAATAGCCACAAATTTAAATTTAAACGTACCAGTGGTACAATTAAACGCTGGTCCGGATTTACAAAATAAATTTACTGCAAACAACATGCCATTAGAGTGCAATTTACATGTACAAGTCGCACAAAATTCTAGTACGGAGCTACAAAATGAATCTACTTCAAACAACATGTTACCAGAGTGCTATTTACATGTTCCAATCGTACATAATTCTAGTATAGAGATACAAAATAATTCTACTTCGAATGACGTGATATCAGAAGGCAATTTACATGTACAAGTTACACAAAATTCTAGTACGGAGCTACAAAATGAATCTACTTCAAACATGTTACCAGAGTGCCATTTACATGTTCCAATCGTACATAATTCTAGTATGGAGATACAAAATAACTCTACCTCGAATGACGTGATATCAGAATGCAATTTACATATACAAGTCATACAAAATTCTAGTATGGAGATACAAAATGACCCTACCTCAAATGAGGTGTTATCAAAGGGCAATGTTCATGTGCCAGTTGTACAAAATGCTAGTAAGGAGCTACCAAATGACTCTATTTTAAACGACATGTTATCAGAGTGCAATATACATGTACCAGTTATACAAAATGCTAGTACGGAGCTACAAAACGACTCTACCTCAAACGACATGCTATCAGAGTGCAATATTTATGTGCCAGTTTTACAAAACGCTAGTTTGGATCTAGAAAACGAATTTACCTCAAATGACATGCTGTCAGAGTGCTCTTTAAATGTGTCAACCATAAGAAATGTTAGTACGGAGTTAGAAAATGAATCTGCCTCAAACAACATGCTATCAGAATGCAATCTATATGTGCCAGTTATACAGAACGTTAATACAGAGCTACAAAATGAATCTGTCTCAAACGACATACTATCAGAATGTAATCTACATCAGGATATATTAAATCCATCAGAAACATCTATTGATAATTTTACATTAAATACTAATTTTGATCAAACAGTAACTATTTTATTTGATGAATTGAATGATTTAGGGATATCTCCGAATAATATGTTAAACTATTCTAATGAAGATGAAAATAATGTATCTAAGAATCTCAATCAATCCTGCAATGTGGATAATTCTATGGAAATTGAAAATAACAGAAATGAAGCAAATCATGAAAAAGCGATGAATGATATTGATGTGGCAAAATTAATAAAAGAATCTAATAACAATTTAAAACAGGTTAATGACATATCGAACTTAAATAATTCTGATTGTAGCGATTGCTACAGTGATAAAGATCCTGATTATCATTACAGTACTGATTCAGAAAATTCTGAGGTAGAAGATGATGCTCAACATTGTTCAATACAATCTACTAACACTACAAATAGTAGTTTAGAAACATCATTAAATGCGTCTAGACAACAAATTTGTGATGATGCTAATTTACATGTCGAATGTTCAAAACCTAAAGGTCAAGAAAAGAAAAATTTTTGTTTTTATTGCAAAAAAATGCAGGCAAAAATAAGTAGACATTTAGAACGTGTTCATAAAAATGAAGAGGAGGTAAAAAAGTTTACTGGACTACCAAAAGGTATAGAAATATTTCAATATTATTATTTATATATAATGAATCTTTCTCAAACGACATGCTATTAAAATGTAATTTACATCAAGATATGTTTAATCAGCCAGAATTATCTATTGAAAATTTTACATTGAATACTAATTTTAGTTTTGTGTTAAAGTAAAAGTAAAAGTTAATAAAATAAAATAAAAATGACAATATTTAATATCCAGTACTTTTATTATATTATTTTAATTAAATTTCTTTATTTATTTTTTGTAATGTTGTTTGTCTCTTTGTTGTTTTATGTTAGGTAATAAAGAAAGACAAAAGATTATCGGACTTTTAAGACGAAGAGGCAATTATTTATACAATACAGATCCCACATATAATAAGGGAGAACTCATAGTTTGTAGAAGACCAACAGAATCAAGAAAAAAAGCTGCACATGATTTTATATGTTGTGCTGGCTGTAAAGGCTTTTTTACTAAGAATAATATACGTCATCATTTTAAACAGTGTACAAAGAAAATTGTTGGCAGAACTGTGAAAGTACTGGGAAGAAAAGTTCAAGGAAGAATTCATGAAAGTGCGAACTCTATTTTAAGAAACGTTGTATTTCCGATATTAAGAGAAGATGACATTATCAGATTGATAAGATACGATGAATTGTTGATTACTTACGGTAACAAGTTGTGTATAAAGTATAAACATCAACACCAACAAGATATGATTAGAGCTCGTTTGCGATTATTAGGGCGATTTTTAAAAGCCATCAAAAAAATTAATAAAAATGTCACAGATTTTTTTAGTATTTATCATCCATCAATATATGATGACTGTATTACAGCTGTGAATCAAGTAGCAGGTTATAACACAAGTACAAAAGTTTATGCAGCTCCTTCCGTTGCATCAAGAATTGGCACTCTTATAAAACAAATAGGAAATCTTGCTATTGCTGAATGCATAAAACAGAATAAATTTCAAAAAAAGTAGACATAGAAAACTTTTTAAAGTTGCTACAAGAAGATTTTGGCGTATCTGTCAATAAAACTGTTGAAGAAAGCATATTACAAGCTAAGCGCTATCAATTACAAGAATTACCCTCCGTTAGAAGATATAAAATTATTGCACAATTTTTACAAACTAATAGGCGTTTGGCATTTCAACGTCTCAGTGACACATTTACTTATGATAACTGGCGGCAACTGGCACAATTTACTCTAATTTCGGTTCAAGTATTTATAGACGAAGAGCCGGAGAAATTGAACGCATTTTTATCGATGATTATAAGCACCAAGAAGGTATAAATGAACAAACAAATCCAGATTTATACGAATCTTTATCACCTGAAGCTCAAAAAGTAAGTTTGCAATGCTTCTATGTGTAATCGTTTAACGGAAACTTGGGGCAGAATGGGATAGTGGGATAAATGAGACGGTACTATTATTTCATTGCCACGGTGCCACAACCTGCAGAAAACTTGTTACAATCAAGAAAGTGGCCCTCAATCTTATCACGACTGTTGAAGCACTTCACTAATTTTCACGGTTGCGGCACCATGCAATGAAAGTAATAGTACTATTCCAATTTTAGCCCCGTATCCATTCTGGCTTAGTTTTCCTTATGTGTTATAACATAAAAAAACTATAAAAATTAAAAAATTTATATATAGATATTAATTACAAAAGTTATATGGAAATTATCGTGAAGTTAAACTTTTAAAGTTATATTATACCTTATTTATATTTTTTGTTCATTTATTTAATCTATTATGTATCCATATTTTTTCTAACTTATACGCTCTATTAATTAAATTTTTTAGTTTCTTTATTCTAATTTTTATGATGATGAATAATAAATAAATGCGCATAAAAGAATCTAACGTTTTAAATATTAATTAAATCTAAATAGTTTAAATGTATTAATATGAATGTTAATTAGAATTTGCAGTTATAAATAATTATATATATACATTTATACAAAAAAGTAAAAAGGAATAAAATAAATATGACACTATTGAAACATTACACATGGAAATATTTAGACTATTCATATTATACTTAATTTCACATTAATTTTTAAAATAAATATGTAATTGTTAATTTTAGATAGCTATGAAATATGTAAGATTTGTTATTAGAGGAAAATTAGGAAGACCTGTACCTGTTCTTTTGGATTCCGAAATGAAAAGTTGTATAGATTTGCTCTTACATTACCGTAAAGAAGCAAAAATACCGACGCAAACCATACATCTTCGCTTTACCAGGTTACGATAAAAGAGGTTTAGATATATAAGAGCTTGTGATTTATTACGCACATATTCTGTAGCGTGTGGAGCAAGTATGCCTCTTAGATTAAGAGGTACAAAGCTTCGTAAGCATATTGCAACAAGATGCATTACACTGAAATATGTAAGATATCTAGCTATCTGAAATTTAACAATTACATATTTATTTAAAAATTAAATGTGAGTGTAAAAATTAATAAATAATATTTGTTATTAGAGAAAAATGAGGAGACCTGTACACTGTTCTTTTGTATCGCAATGAAACATTATATAGATTGCTTTACATTACCGTAAAGAAGCAAAAATACCTGACGGACACTCATACATCTTCGCTTTACCAGATATGATGAAGAGATTAAGCCTTCGGCACATGATACGATTTTTCATCAGCATACGAGGCGTCTTACATTGGGTTACAATTGATAGGTAGTATAATCATTTGAGCCAATCAGGACATGTAATACGATCTCGTATGCGATCTAGCCTGAAAAATCGTATCGTGTGCCAAAGGCTTTAGATACATAAGAGCTTGTGATTTTATTACGCACATATTCTATAGTGTGGAGCAAGTATGCCTCTTAGATTAAGAGATACAAAGCTTCGTAAGCATATCGCAACAAGATGCATTACATTAAATCTATCAGATCCTGATGTGACAGTATTAGCAAATTATCTAGGTCATAACAAAAACATCCACATGCAACATTATCGTCAATCTCTTCCACAATCAAATTTTTACAAAGCTATCAAAATAATTAATAAAAATACCACAGATTTTTATAGTATATATTTATCATCCATCAATATATGATGACTGTTTTGTGTCAAATTTGACTTACTTTATATGCCAAACCTTATGTATTTATTGCAGAAGTGGACCCCAGTGAGCATATTTATATTATTGATAACAATTTATTGTGATACAATTATATTGTATTCACAATAAGTATAGCAGTTTGTATTGATAGTTTTTTAATAATAATAATAAAGTTATTCTTTTTAAATTATATCCCCTCATGTTATGTATAGTTATATTAATGTGTTTACTTATTTTTACTCTTATATATATAAATTATATAATATATATAATATATATAATATATTATATTTAATTATATCTGTGTGATCATTATTATTGCAGTAGCTACGCAAATTTACATATACATATATATTTGTCTGCATAGATATATATAATATGACTTATATGAGATAAATATAATACGCATATAATAATAAATAAATTATTTATTGCGTTTTAATGCGTATTATAAATACTCGTAATTATGATTATGTCGAAAAATATTATGTACATTGTATGTATATATACATGTATATGAAAGGGCAGTTTGAGGTCATTTTATTGAAAAAGGGCAGTTTTCAAGATATGGCAGTTTTCAGGTCAATTTTAAAATTTTGTCATCGAAAGCGTTCAGGATCGTTGGCAGTTCTTCTCATAACTATACACTGCGTGGTCTACAATGGCAGCAGGGTATGGAGTAGGAGTAAGAAGTAAGAAATATGAAATCAGATTTGCCCATTTCGTTTACTCCCGGTTTTAATTGGTCAATATACACTCTTACTCCTTACTCCATTACTCCTGCTGCCATTGTAGACCCCGCATACGAGTGTAAGCTGTAAGCGTTTAAGCGTGTAATGTCAAGGGCTGCGTTCAGTTTCACGTATTATGTGCATCATACGTGAAACAGAACGCAGCTAAATTGTTAAGCTGCGTGCAATGCGAATATTGTATCTGTTAATTGCGTGAATCGGTGCAAACCTTGTCAAAGAGAGGTAGATAGGTAGGTTAGCTAGAAGATTATGTGTGTGGGTGATTGATATCAGTAATGTACATAATTATTTAAGTTTGGCTTTAACTTTACGTCTCTTATTGTTTGTAGTTTTAATCTACTCTCAATTCTGAATAGTAACATAGAGTCCTTTTATGAAAAAGATTTATATATGCTAGCATTTGATGTACTGCTCTTAGGTGTACTCGTCAACATGTCTCGTGTAAAAACAATTATTTTGTTGGATGTTGATGCATTTAATTATTTAACTGAGCTGATAATATGTGTGAAAATGTATGAACTGTTGTGTAATTATATATAACATATAACTTATAGTGTACTATATGAAAATATAATTAACGAAGCTAAATTTCAAATTTTTGTCAGATAGACTATCGACATGTATAAGGCTGCATTGGGAAACATCACCTGAGTGCTCTTGGGTATCATTCTGTCACTGTTGTTCATTGAATGTGACACAAGGATAGAATGATACCCAAGAGCACTCGGGTGACGTTTCTGAACGTAGCTAAATGTTTGTTCGTTGGATAATTGAGAGTCCTAGATAATCTAGACCAGTGATACACCTAAAATTATGTTTATCATTATATTTCTGTGCATTTTGTTGCACGGTATGAAAATGTATGTAGCGAGATCAGAATCTTGGTTCAACATAGTATAGTGTGTAACATTCTATCTAAATTATACTCTCTTCCTCTTCTTCTCTCTCTCTCTCTCTCTCTCTCTCTCTCTCTCTTTCTCTCTCTTATTATTTAATAAGATAATTTTCATAGATTTAAAAGTATCATGATAAGTGATGAATAATTTTTGTCTTTCTTGCATTAGCGAAAAGAGAAACAAAACGTTGATAAAAAAGCTATGTGATTTTACTACAAAAATTTTTTTACAAAAATGCAGAAATTTTATAATTACTAATATAATTTTCCATTTTCAATAAATTGATTTTATGATATTATGTTTTTTCACTATCAGTAATTTTAAAATTATAATAAAAAATAATTTTCTTTGTACTCTGTTATAGAATCACATATGTTTAATTATATGTTTAATATATGTTTAATTATATGTTTAATTATATGTTTAATTATTAAAGTAAATTTAGAACATAAGTTAAATTAGAATCTAATCGATTACATTGACTCAATCATTCAGTAATTTTGCATTGTTGCTATTATGTTGCAGCTTTTTGGAGATTTTAAATATGATATAGTTACGAAAGAATAAAAATAAACCCAGGAATAACAATTTATTTTAATAGTACGGTCTATATAATATAAAAAAACATTGTTCTGTTTGAATTTTGAAATGACGAAGAAGGAGACATTTAATTGTAATGTATAGTAAGTATTCTGCTATTAAATAATGTTATGCAGTAAAATATCTTAGTGATTGTTATATAGTGACATGCAAATTTTTATTTTATCTATTGATAAAAAAAATATTGTACATATTTATATATATTTATATATATTTTTTAATGATAATCAAGAATATAAAATGTCTTATTTTTTGTTATGTATATATGTATGTATTAAAGTGAGATATTTCTTTAATTTAATCAAAATTTTGAATTTTTACTAAAATAGTTGATCAAGCTGTTTATGTAAGAAACAAATTAGTTTATTCAATTTTTCAAACAGCATATATTACATAATATTGTTTAATTAACAAGTCAGTATTTCTTAATTAATAAGTTTATTATAACATTACGTTTGAAAAAGTAAATCTAAACAATTATTTAAACTATGTTCTCCTCTCTTTCCTCTGTATTAGAATAAAAATATTAAAAAAAACTTATTGAATTAAATTTATAATCTGTATGTCTAATATTAATTTTATTTTGATTAACATTTCTAATTTAAATTTTTATTAAGTAATTTAAAAATGCTTTAATACAGGTAATCTTGAAGTGCTAATACATAGCCACAAATTTAAATTTAAACGTACCAGTGGTACAAAAACGCTGGTCCGGATTTACAAAATAAATTTACTGCAAACAACATGCCATTAGAGTGCAATTTACATGTACAAGTCGACAAAAATTCTAGTACGGAGCTACAAATGAATATCTACTTCAAACAACATGTTACCCAGAGTGCTATTTACATGTTCCAATCGTACATAATTCTAGTATAGAGATACAAAATAATTCTACTTCGAATGACGTGATATCAGAAGGCAATTTACATGTACAAGTTACACAAATTCTAGTACGGAGCTACAAATGAATCTACTTCAAACATGTTACCAGAGTGCCATTTCATGTTCCAATCGTACATAATTCTAGTATGGAGATACAAATAACTCTACCTCGAATGACGTGATATCAGAATGCAATTTACATATACAAGTCATACAAAATTCTAGTATGGAGATACAAATGACCCTACCTCAAATGAGGTGTTATCAAAGGGCAATGTTCATGTGCCAGTTGTACAAAATGCTAGTAAGGAGCTACCAAATGACTCTATTTTAAACGACATGTTATCAGAGTGCAATATACATGTACCAGTTATACAAAATGCTAGTACGGAGCTACAAAACGACTCTACCTCAAACGACATGCTATCAGAGTGCAATATTTATGTGCCAGTTTTACAAAACGCTAGTTTGGATCTAGAAAACGAATTTACCTCAAATGACATGCTGTCAGATGCTCTTTAAATGTGTCAACCATAAGAAATGTTAGTACGGAGTTAGAAAATGAATCTGCCTCAAACAACATGCTATCAGAATGCATCTATAGTGCCAGTTACAGAACGTTAATACAGAGCTACAAAATGAATCTGTCTCAAACGACATACTATCAGAATGTAATCTACATCAGGATTATTAAATCCATCAGAAACATCTATTGATAATTTTACATTAAATACTAATTTGATCAAACAGTAACTATTTATTTGATGAATTGAATGATTTAGGGATATCTCCGAATAATATGTTAAACTATTCTAATGAAGATGAAAAAATGTATCTAAGAATCTCAATCAATCCTGCAATGTGGATAATTCTATGGAAATTGAAAATAACAGAAATGAAGCAAATCATGAAAAAGCGATGAATGATATTGTGTGGCAAAATTAATAAAAGAATCTAATAACAATTAAAACAGGTTAATGACATATCGAACTTAAATAATTCTGATTGTAGCGATTGCTACAGTGATAAAGATCCTGATTATCATTACAGTACTGATTCAGAAAATTCTGAGGTAGAAGATGATGCTCCATTGTTCAATACAATCTACTAACACTACAAATAGTAGTTTAGAAACATCATTAAATGCGTCTAGACAACAAATTTGTGATGATGCTAATTTACATGTCGATGTTCAAAACCTAAAGGTCAAGAAAAGAAAAATTTTTGTTTTTATTGCAAAAAAATGCAGGCAAAAATAAGTAGACATTTAGAACGTGTTCATAAAAATGAGAGGAGGTAAAAAAGTTTACTGGACTACCAAAAGGATAGAAATATTTCAATATTATTATTTATATATAATGAATCTTTCTCAAACGACATGCTATTAAAATGTATTTACATCAAGATATGTTTAATCAGCCAGAATTATCTATTGAAAATTTTACATTGAATACTAATTTTAGTTTTGTGTTAAAGTAAAAGTTAATAAAAATAAAATAAAAATGAAATAGTTTAATATCCAGTACTTTTATTATATATTTTATTAAATTTCTTTATTTATTTTTTGTAATGTTGTTTGTCTCTTTGTTGTTTTATGTTAGGAATAAGAAAGACAAAGATTATCGGCACTTTTAAGACGAAGAGGCAATTATTTATACAATACAGATCCCACATATAATAAGGGAGAACCATAGTTTGTAGAAGACCAACAGAATCAAGAAAAAAAGCTGCACATGATTTTATATGTTGTGCTGGCTGTAAAGGCTTTTTACTAAGATATAATATACGTCATCATTTAAACAGTGTACAAAGAAATTGTTGGCAGAACTGTGAAAGTACTGGGAAGAAAAGTTCAAGGAAGAATTCATGAAAGTGCGAACTCTATTTTAAGAAAACGTTGTATTTCGACTATTAAGAGAAGATGACATTATCAGATTGATAAGATAGACTCTCAATTATCCAACGAACAAACATTTAGGCTACGTTCAGAAACGTCACCCGAGTGCTCTTGGGTATCATTCTATCCTTGTGTCACATTCAATGAACAACAGTGACAGAATGATACCCAAGAGCACTCAGGTGATTTTTCCCAATGCAGCCTTATACATGTCGATAGTCATATCTGACAAAAATTTAAAATTTAGCTTCGCCAATTATATTTTCATATAGTACACTATATATGTATAATATTTATATATAATTAACACAACAGTCTATACATTTTCACATATATTATCAGCTCAGTTAAATAATTAAATGCATAAACATCCAACAAAATAATTGTTTTTACAAGCGACATGTTTGACGAGTTGCACCTGAGAGACAAATACATGCAAATGCTAGCATATATAAATCTTTTTGATAAAAACTCTATGTTACTATTCAGATTTGAGAGTAGATTAAATCAAACAATAAGAGACGTAAAGTTAAAGCCAACTTAAATAATTATGTACATTACTGATATCAATCACCCACACACATAACCTTCTAGCTAACCTACCTATCTACCTCTCTTTGAGGTTTGCACCGATCCACACAATCACAGATACAATATTGCATTGCAGCAGCTTAACAATTTAGCTGCGTTTTGTTCACGTATGATGCGCATAATACGTGAAACTGAACGCAGCTCTTGACATTACACTTCTCTTCTTAATCCCTCCGAAGATATGGGACGATAGACCATGAGGTATAATAATATATGTTGAGCTATGATGAGCGTAATAAGTAATGAAAAATGCCGTGATGTAATAGATAAAATGCTGAAGTTGAGGATGCAAAAAGGAATAGCAGATATAAATACAGCCGATTGCATCAGCCACGTTCAAAATTTCGTTAACACATTCGCAACCGATGTGCGACTCTTGACTACACGTTTAAACGCTTACATTCGTATAGTTGTGAGTGCGGTCAAGTTGCCCCTACGAATACTTCGAAGCATTCTTTGATTCGTCAATTTATAAAATTTATTCTTTTTGATTGGTTAATCAAACGCTTCGAAGCATTTGTAGCGGCAACTCGACCGCAGCCTATGAGAAACACAAGGGGTACGTTCCGTTTCACGCATGGTACACATGATGCATCGTTCATCCTTGTTGTTTGTCAAACGTTAAACAAGGATGAATAATGCATTATGCGCATCATGCGTTGAAACGGAACGCAGTCAAGAACGGTCCTGAACGCTTTCGATGACAAAAATTTCAAATTGACCTGACAACTGCCAGAAGTCTTGAAAACTGCCTTTTTATCAATAAAAATGACCTTAAAACTGCCTTTTCATATACATGTTATATATACATACATATGTACATAATATTTTTCGACATAATCATAATTACGAATATATATAAATTTATTTATTATTATATGTGTATATTTATCTGCGTAGTCATAATTATATAGCTATGCAGCCAAATATATATCATGTATATGTAAATTTGCGTAGCTACACTAATGATCACACAGTAAATAAATAATATATATTATATATATATACAATATAAGAGTAAAAAAAATAAGTAAATAATAATAAGTATACATAACATACATTTTATTAAAAAAATTATCAACACAAACTGCTATACTGACACAAGATAATATTACTGCACAAACTCAATGATTTATCAATAATTTAATATAATCTCACTAACTTTGCTCAAATAAACAATAAATATGTTCTACGAAGTACCTAAATTCGTTATATCATCAGCATAAACTATTGGTTAATTTTGTTACTGCTAGCTCAACCCCAATTAGTTCAAAACTCTCGGTGGAAAAGTTTATGAAAAAATTAAACAATCTCTTATAGAACATCATGGTTTTCGTTTTTTATATTCCTGCACTGCTGCACTCAGCGCAATAAGTTACAAATGCAGAAAAAATATTTAACTTATTGCAGCAGTGCTATTATAAGAGACTTTATTTTACAAAAATACAGAGATCTTTATCATTTCCAATAATGTAATCGCAGATTGTACAAAGAGTTCAAAAAGAACTCAATTGTATGTCACCAATTATGAATCGTTGTGAGATGCAAAAAGAACTTATTTTTATAAAAATATAATAAAAATAATTCTTATTGCATCTCAAAAAGGATTCATAATTAGTGCATTCAATTGAGTTTCTATTTTGAACTCTTTGTACTATTTGGGATATCTTTTGTTCTTAATAAACAAATTTGACGATTTTATTTGTATTTTTTTCTTGTTAATTAATAATAAATTCCTAATGAGTATAATTTATTAGATCATAATACATAATTGGATTTCTTTATGCTCTGTTTCGTAGAATATATTTTTATTATTTATTTAAGCAAAAGTTTGTGGTCCGTATTCAGAACGCGCTAACAAAAATGTTAGTGTGTTGTTATCCAATAGAAGAATATCTGTATTATAAAAAACATATTTTTATATTGGATATAACAACGCGCTAACATTTTTGTTAACGCGTTTCAGAACGTATTCAGATACGGACCCCAGTGAGCATATTTATATTATTGATAACAATTTATTTGTGAATACAATTATATTGTATTCACAAATAAGTATAGCAGTTTGTATTGATAGTTTTTTAATAATAATAATAAAGTTATTCTTTTTAAATTTATATCCCCTCATGTTATGTATAGTTATATTAATTGTTTACTTATTTTTACTCTTATATATATAAAATATATATAATATATATAATATATATAATATATTATTTATTTAATATTATTCTGTGTGATCATTATTAATTGCAGTAGCTACGCAAATTTACATATACATATATATTTGTCTGCATAGATATATAATTATGACTTATATGCAGATAAATATAATACGCATATAATAATAAATAAATTATTTATTGCGTTTTTAATGCGTATTATAAATACTCGTAATTATGATTATGTCGAAAAATATTATGTACATTGTATGTATATATACATGTATATGAAAGGGCAGTTTTGAGGTCATTTTTATTGATAAAAGGGCAGTTTTCAAGACTACTGGCAGTTTTCAGGTCAATTTTAAAATTTTGTCATCGAAAGCGTTCAGGATCGTTGGCAGTTCTTCTCATAACTATACTGCGTGGTCTACAATGGCAGCAGGAGTAATGGAGTAGGAGTAAGAAGTAAGAAATATGAAATCAGATTTGCCCATTTCGTTTACTCCCGGTTTTTAATTGGTCAATATACACTCTTACTCCTTACTCCATTACTCCTGCTGCCATTGTAGACCCCGCATACGAGTGTAAGCTGTAAGCGTTTAAGCGGTAATGTCAAGGGCTGCGTTCAGTTTCACGTATTATGTGCATCATACGTGAAACAGAACGCAGCTAAATTGTTAAGCTGCTGCAATGCAATATTGTATCTGTTAATTGCGTGAATCGGTGCAAACCTTGTCAAAGAGAGGTAGATAGGTAGGTTAGCTAGAAGATTATGTGTGTGGGTGATTGATATCAGTAATGTACATAATTATTTAAGTTTGGCTTTAACTTTACGTCTCTTATTGTTTGATTTAATCTACTCTCAATTCTGAATAGTAACATAGAGTCCTTTTATGAAAAAGATTTATATATGCTAGCATTTGCATGTACTTGTCTCTTAGGTGTAACTCGTCAACATGTCTCGTGTAAAAACAATTATTTTGTTGGATGTTGATGCATTTAATTATTTAACTGAGCTGATAATATGTGTGAAAAGTATAGACTGTTGTGTTAATTATATATAACATATATACTTATAGTGTACTATATGAAAATATAATTAACGAAGCTAAATTTAAATTTTTGTCAGATATGACTATCGACATGTATAAGGCTGCATTGGGAAACATCACCTGAGTGCTCTTGGGTATCATTCTGTCCACTGTTGTTTCATTGAATGTGACACAAGGATAGAATGATACCCAAGAGCACTCGGGTGACGTTTCTGAACGTAGCCTAAATGTTTGTTCGTTGGATAATTGAGAGTCCTAGATAATCTAGACCAGTGATACACCTAAATTATGTTTATCATTATATTTCTGTGCATTTTGTTGCACGGTATGAAAATGTATGTAGCGAGATCAGAATCTTGGTTCAACATAGTATAGTGTGTAACATTCTATCTAATATTATACCTCTCTTCCTCTCTCTCCTCTCTCTCTCTCTCTCTCTCTCTCTCTCCTCTCTCTTTCTCTCTCTTATTATTTAATAAGATAAATTTTCATAGAATTTAAAAGTATCATGATAAGTGATGAATAATTTTTGTCTTTCTTGCATTAGCGAAAAGAGAAACAAAACGTTGATAAAAAAGCTATGTGATTTTACTACAAAATTTTTTTACAAAAATGCAGAAATTTTATAATTACTAATATAATTTTCCATTTTCAATAAATTGATTTTATGATATTATGTTTTTTCACTAATCAGTAATTTTAAAATTATAATAAAAAAATAATTTTCTTTGTACTCTGTTTATAGAATCACATATGTTTAATTATATGTTTAATTATATGTTTAATTATATGTTTAATTATATGTTTAATTATTAAAGTAAAATTTAGAACATAAGTTAAATTAGAATCTAATCGATTACAATTGACTCAATACATTCATGTAATTTTGCATTGTTGCTATTATGTTGCAGCTTTTTGGAGATTTTAAATATGATATAGTTACGAAAGAATAAAAATAAACCCAGGAATAACAATTTATTTTAATATGTACGGTCTATATAAATATAAAAAACATTGTTCTGTTGAATTTTGAAATGCACGAAGAAGGAGACATTTAATTGTAATGTATAGTAAGTATTCTGCTATTAAATAATGTTATGCAGTAAAATATCTTAAGTGATTGTTTATATAGTGACATGCAAATTTTTATTTTTATCTATTGATAAATAAAAATAATTCTACATATTTATATATATATTTATATATATTTTTTTAATGATAATCAAGAAATATAAAATGTCTTATTTTTTGTTATGTAATATATGTATGTACTTAAAGTGAGAATAATTTCTTTAATTTAATCAAAATATTTGAAATTTTTTACTTAAAATAGTTGATCAAAGCTGTTTATGTAAAGAAACAAATTAGTTTATTCAATTTTTCAAACAGCATATATTACATAATATTGTTTAATTTAACAAGTCAGTATTTCTTTAATTAATAATGTTTATTATAACATTACGTTTGAATAAAGTAAATCTAAACAAATTATTTAAACTAATTGTTCTCCCTCTCTTTCTCTCTGTATTAGAATAAAAAATATTAAAAAAAAACTTATTGAATTAAATTTAATATATCTGTATGTCTAATAATTTAATTTTATTTTGATTAACACATTTCTAATTTAAATTTTATTAAGTAATTTAAAAATGCTTTAATACAGGTAATCTTGAAGTGCTTAATACAATAGCCACAAATTTAAATTTAAACGTACCAGTGGTACAATTAAACGCTGGTCCGGATTTACAAAATAAATTTACTGCAAACAACATGCCATTAGAGTGCAATTTACATGTACAAGTCGCACAAAATTCTAGTACGGAGCTACAAAATGAATCTACTTCAAACAACATGTTACCAGAGTGCTATTTACATGTTCCAATCGTACATAATTCTAGTATAGAGATACAAAATAATTCTACTTCGAATGACGTGATATCAGAAGGCAATTTACATGTACAAGTTACACAAAATTCTAGTACGGAGCTACAAAATGAATCTACTTCAAACATGTTACCAGAGTGCCATTTACATGTTCCAATCGTACATAATTCTAGTATGGAGATACAAAATAACTCTACCTCGAATGACGTGATATCAGAATGCAATTTACATATACAAGTCATACAAAATTCTAGTATGGAGATACAAAATGACCCTACCTCAAATGAGGTGTTATCAAAGGGCAATGTTCATGTGCCAGTTGTACAAAATGCTAGTAAGGAGCTACCAAATGACTCTATTTTAAACGACATGTTATCAGAGTGCAATATACATGTACCAGTTATACAAAATGCTAGTACGGAGCTACAAAACGACTCTACCTCAAACGACATGCTATCAGAGTGCAATATTTATGTGCCAGTTTTACAAAACGCTAGTTTGGATCTAGAAAACGAATTTACCTCAAATGACATGCTGTCAGAGTGCTCTTTAAATGTGTCAACCATAAGAAATGTTAGTACGGAGTTAGAAAATGAATCTGCCTCAAACAACATGCTATCAGAATGCAATCTATATGTGCCAGTTATACAGAACGTTAATACAGAGCTACAAAATGAATCTGTCTCAAACGACATACTATCAGAATGTAATCTACATCAGGATATATTAAATCCATCAGAAACATCTATTGATAATTTTACATTAAATACTAATTTTGATCAAACAGTAACTATTTTATTTGATGAATTGAATGATTTAGGGATATCTCCGAATAATATGTTAAACTATTCTAATGAAGATGAAAATAATGTATCTAAGAATCTCAATCAATCCTGCAATGTGGATAATTCTATGGAAATTGAAAATAACAGAAATGAAGCAAATCATGAAAAAGCGATGAATGATATTGATGTGGCAAAATTAATAAAAGAATCTAATAACAATTTAAAACAGGTTAATGACATATCGAACTTAAATAATTCTGATTGTAGCGATTGCTACAGTGATAAAGATCCTGATTATCATTACAGTACTGATTCAGAAAATTCTGAGGTAGAAGATGATGCTCAACATTGTTCAATACAATCTACTAACACTACAAATAGTAGTTTAGAAACATCATTAAATGCGTCTAGACAACAAATTTGTGATGATGCTAATTTACATGTCGAATGTTCAAAACCTAAAGGTCAAGAAAAGAAAAATTTTTGTTTTTATTGCAAAAAAATGCAGGCAAAAATAAGTAGACATTTAGAACGTGTTCATAAAAATGAAGAGGAGGTAAAAAAGTTTACTGGACTACCAAAAGGTATAGAAATATTTCAATATTATTATTTATATATAATGAATCTTTCTCAAACGACATGCTATTAAAATGTAATTTACATCAAGATATGTTTAATCAGCCAGAATTATCTATTGAAAATTTTACATTGAATACTAATTTTAGTTTTGTGTTAAAGTAAAAGTAAAAGTTAATAAAATAAAATAAAAATGACAATATTTAATATCCAGTACTTTTATTATATTATTTTAATTAAATTTCTTTATTTATTTTTTGTAATGTTGTTTGTCTCTTTGTTGTTTTATGTTAGGTAATAAAGAAAGACAAAAGATTATCGGACTTTTAAGACGAAGAGGCAATTATTTATACAATACAGATCCCACATATAATAAGGGAGAACTCATAGTTTGTAGAAGACCAACAGAATCAAGAAAAAAAGCTGCACATGATTTTATATGTTGTGCTGGCTGTAAAGGCTTTTTTACTAAGAATAATATACGTCATCATTTTAAACAGTGTACAAAGAAAATTGTTGGCAGAACTGTGAAAGTACTGGGAAGAAAAGTTCAAGGAAGAATTCATGAAAGTGCGAACTCTATTTTAAGAAACGTTGTATTTCCGATATTAAGAGAAGATGACATTATCAGATTGATAAGATACGATGAATTGTTGATTACTTACGGTAACAAGTTGTGTATAAAGTATAAACATCAACACCAACAAGATATGATTAGAGCTCGTTTGCGATTATTAGGGCGATTTTTAAAAGCCATCAAAAAAATTAATAAAAATGTCACAGATTTTTTTAGTATTTATCATCCATCAATATATGATGACTGTATTACAGCTGTGAATCAAGTAGCAGGTTATAACACAAGTACAAAAGTTTATGCAGCTCCTTCCGTTGCATCAAGAATTGGCACTCTTATAAAACAAATAGGAAATCTTGCTATTGCTGAATGCATAAAACAGAATAAATTTCAAAAAAAAGTAGACATAGAAAACTTTTTAAAGTTGCTACAAGAAGATTTTGGCGTATCTGTCAATAAAACTGTTGAAGAAAGCATATTACAAGCTAAGCGCTATCAATTACAAGAATTACCTCCGTTAGAAGATATAAAATTATTGCACAATTTTTTACAAACTAATAGGCGTTTGGCATTTCAACGTCTCAGTGACACATTTACTTATGATAACTGGCGGCAACTGGCACAATTTACTCTAATTTCGGTTCAAGTATTTAATAGACGAAGAGCCGGAGAAATTGAACGCATTTTTATCGATGATTATAAGCACCAAGAAGGTATAAATGAACAAACAAATCCAGATTTATACGAATCTTTATCACCTGAAGCTCAAAAAGTAAGTTTGCAATGCTTCTATGTGTAATCGTTTAACGGAAACTTGGGGCAGAATGGGATAGTGGGATAAATGAGACGGTACTATTATTTTCATTGCACGGTGCCACAACCATGCAGAAAACTTGTTACAATCAAGAAAGTGGCCTCAATCTTATCACGACTGTTGAAGCACTTCACTAATTTTCACGGTTGCGGCACCATGCAATGAAAGTAATAGTACTATTCAATTTTAGCCCCTTATCCCATTCTGGCTTAGTTTTCCTTATGTGTTATAACATAAAAAAACTATAAAAATTAAAAAATTTATATATAGATATTAATTACAAAAGTTATATTGGAAATTATCGTGAAGTTAAACTTTTAAAAGTTATATTATACCTTATTTATATTTTTGTTCATTTATTTAATCTATTATGTATCCATATTTTTTCTAACTTATACGCTCTATTAATTAAATTTTGTAGTTTCTTTATTCTAATTTTTATGAATGAATAATAAATAAATGCGCATAAAAGAATCTAACGTTTTAAAATATTAATAAATCTAAATAGTTTAAATGTATTAATATGAATGTTAATTAGAATTTTGCAGTTATAAATAATTATATATATACATTTATACAAAAAAGTAAAAAGGAATAAAATAAATATTGACACTATTGAAACATTACACATGGAAATATTTAGACTATTCAATATTATACTTAATTTCACATTTAATTTTTAAAATAAATATGTAATTGTTAATTTTAGATAGCTATGAAATATGTAAGATTTGTTATTAGAGGAAAATTAGGAAGACCTGTACCTGTTCTTTTGGATTCCGAAATGAAAAGTTGTATAGATTTGCTCTTACATTACCGTAAAGAAGCAAAAATACCTGACGCAAACCTATACATCTTCGCTTTACCAGGTTACGATAAAAAGAGGTTTAGATATATAAGAGCTTGTGATTTATTACGCACATATTCTGTAGCGTGTGGAGCAAGTATGCCTCTTAGATTAAGAGGTACAAAGCTTCGTAAGCATATTGCAACAAGATGCATTACACTGAAATATGTAAGATATCATAGCTATCTGAAATTAACAATTACATATTTATTTTAAAAATTAAATGTGAGTGTAAAAATTAA